>NC_142739.1:20948759-21083759 GCF_051943395.1 Hippocampus bargibanti | reverse complement strand
GATAGCTAATAGATAGCTAGCTAGATAGCTAATGAGTCAGCTGGATAGCTTTTATAATAATAATAATAATAATAATAATAATAATAATAATAGAGCGCCTTTACAGTCACAGGATAAGTTTTCCTGTGGGTGAGCAGCAGCTCACCCACCAAAAAGCCAAGTTATGTGACACAATTTAATGTTGTTAAAATGATGCTCAGCACCTATTTTTGAAAGGTAATTAAGTGATGAGATATTGAACTCCCTTGACACAAATGGAGCTGTTATGTCACTCCAACAATTCAGACGAGACTTGCCCTCACATGATTCCGACATCACACTGTGCCGGTGTCAGGCAACATTCTCATGAGGAGAGTGTGTTTAAAGCCCATCTAATCCTTACTTGCCTCCTAGTTAACAATCCCAAACTGACAACATCATAAAAAAGTAGCAGCTGTCAACAAGCAAAACATTCAATCGTGCTTGTAGCTCAAGGGCGCGAACGTATCGCATAACGAAGAAAAAAAACATGGTTTTGCATGTGTTTCATTTTCCAGATTGTACACTCATATCTCAGATTATTATTTATTTTCCTCCAGTGTGATCATCGAAAAAAAGCACAATATCTGTTCCAGTCTCAAGTGGTTCCCCCATTATTATTTTTTACATTCACTTGAAAAAAAATCTACAATCAAGTCCCAATTAAGTCGAAATATTACCATTTAAACAAACAATCTGTGCTTTTGTCAGACATAAACAAGCACTTCATGATCTGCACAATCACCACAAAAGCAGCTGCTCATATTTCATTGACACTGTCACAGAGGTATTATTGAACATGTTATATTGTTATTGTTTGCAAGGGATTGAAAAACATCCCCTATCTTGGTTATGATACTGTGAATGTGCCTTCGGAGTGGCTGAGGCAAAACATACAGTAAAACAAACATTCATAGCAAACATTCGATTGATAAACATGGATTGCAGGAACATGTTGCGACACATGCGAATAAATAAAAGTCATGAGGCAAATTCATCACCAAAAGACGTCATAAAATGCACTAAACGCAATTAATGCAAGTTCACCGTACAAAATGGTCATATTTAATTTCAATCAAGCTTTGTGGGATGTGTCACAAACAATGACCTCTCCCAAAGGTGACATGAATAAAGTACAGTAATCCCTTGCTACTTCACGGTTCGATTATCGCGGCCCGTGATGCATCGCAGATTTTTTTCGAACCAAAAAAAACAAAACAACAAGGCCGCAAATGACAGCAGAAGTCACTGCAGTACAGTAAATCAGAAGACAGCATTCATTAGATTTATTGTTGTTATTTTAAAATGTATTACTCCATTTTGAGGCATTACTGTGCTGTAAATGCACAAAAGCGAACATTTGTTCAGGAACCAAAAACATCGGTTTCATTTGGCCACACCTGACGATTCATGTCACGATTCAGTCGACGATTCATGTAAACAAAATGTTCATCACTTTGCTGACTGTACATTAATCGTCTTGACTTTGTTTACATTCATGTGATGCTGCGCTGTCAACTCACGCTCAGCGCTGTGACTTTTTAGTTTTTCATTTGTTTTCGTGCTGACTCAGGCCAAAGCTGATTGGCCGAGAGTTGACACTAGTGGACAACATTCAACCTACTTGAATGCTTATCCCTCCTCCTGTTCTCACATCGCGTTAGTTCAGGTTACGTCCTGTGCGTATTCTCATATTTTTATTTGTACTTCAAAATCATCCAGTGAACCCAAAAAGAAGAGGAAAATGATGACAGCGAGTGAAAAAGTACAATGACTTGACAAAACTGAGGGAAGGCAAACGTTATGCCGCTCTTGCACGCCATTACAACATCGATGAATCTATAATGCTTTACATCAAGAAAGTCGAGTAGTGTACTTGTAAATATTATATTGTATATACTGTATGTTGACATTGGACTGTTTACTTTATTGCATTAGAGTTTTGTACTGTACTACAGACATTTACTGTGCTTCTTTATGCAAGTGCTGCACTCTGTTCCACTAAATTTGGCCTTATAAATATTTTTATACTCATACACATGTAAATTTACCAATATATGTAGGGTTTGCTACGTCGTGGTTTTTCGCCTATCACGGGTGATCTCGGTCCGCATTACCGCAATAAATGAGGGATTACTGTACTTCACAGCAAAGTTCAATAGTACCTGCGAACACATGCTGAACAGAGGTGAGATGACACCACCGAGGTCACCTCAAAGATATTGTTGGGGTACATTCGTCTGATTCCGAAGCGTGTGTCCACAAGATGGCGGCTTCCAGCTCTGTTGTGATCAGACACTCCCCCCCCAAAAAATCAACGTCAATTATGAGTCGAAAAACAGACCAGATCTCTTTTGGATTATTCATTTCACCCGCAGAGTTGTGTCAAAGGAATAAACAAATACATTTTACAGCTGCAGCTGTTGTTAAATCAATATGTATTGTATTCATTACATTCATATTCATTGATTTCTTTTTTAAGGTGGTCCTTTTTTTCAAACAAATATGTGGTGTGTAACCCATTCATCTAAACACCTGATTAGAATTAATTCGGGGAGGATGAATTAGGCAGAAAAACACACCCATTCAGAGCCATTGCAAATGGTGGCCATTTTGTTTTGTACAGCGACTTAGGCTACCGCACTGCTTCATTCACGACTGTTATGGCTCATTTGCTTTCTAGGGTTGGTCATGTGACATTCACAAGTACTCACAGAAAAACTTAACCTGTGACTGTAAAGTGTCCTAGAGAGGCGCTTATAAGTGAAATGTATTATTATTTATTATTATCCTTGAGGCACATGTCATTTGTCGTTTGACATCAAGTTCCAGTACGAGACAAAATGGCCACTTGGAATGGATGAAAATGGGTTCATTTGGATTGGAATTCATGCTTGACAAACACAACTTAAAGGACAACCGACGTCACTTTTTTGTTTCCTAACTGACATCAGAAAAACGTTTTATAGCATCTAAAATACCCAAAACACGCAGTATGATATTTTTAGTCAAATGCAAAACACCAATAAAAATGACTTAAAGTGTCTAAAAAGTACTTCAATTTGAAACTGGAAGTGGCCAGTTTCAGAAGGTCCCGCCCCCATGTTCCTGGTGTCACGGCAAGACGTCTTGCCTTGCTCCAAAATGAAAACAATGGCTTCAGATTCGGAGAATATGCTCTCTTGTTACTCATTCAGTTATGAATATGATTCAAATAGTTCTGAAGAAGAAAGCATACATGTTTGCAATCGATTAAAGAATTTATTCCGTGACATTTTGAGGCATCAGGGGTGGGAAATGTCGCATCCAAAAAAGGCAGAAAATGGCGACAAAGCCGTGTAAGGAATTAATCAGCCCGTTTCTCCAGGCTGATTAATTCCTTACATGGAGCTTTGTCGCCCTCTTCTGCCTCTTTTTGGTGCAACACGAAGTTTTTAGACCAAACAAAGTACAGCAAAATGCATTGACGTGATGGAAGGACTGCTACAATGTGTCCTTTTTTTCAGTCAAGGGCGTTCTTTCAGTGACGTCACGTACGGACTCGTCACCAACTCAAAAACAAGACTTCCGGAATATTCAGCGTGAGTCTTAAAACGTAAAATATAGCTATATGCGGTGAAATCTTTGTAAAATACGCTCAGTAGAAGTCATTTGAAGCCATTTTACAAATTATGGACACAACTTGTCCGGAGACGTCGGTTGTCCTTTAAGGAATACCATTTTAGACTTGGGGGGTATAGAGCATGTTCTTGATTTGTTAAAAGTGTATATATTGCCTCATAAAAAGAATAGGAGATGAATACTCCAACCATTTGGTTCAAAACAACCCCCTGATTGTATTGTGGGTTTTATATATTTGACTCATTTCTTGTGTTGATTGACAACCTAAAAAATTGGGTCAAAATGAAATGAAATACAACACAAAACATATTGATTTATATAGCGCTTTAACAACAGCTGAATCTGAAACAAAGCGTTTAACATGGACAGCTATTAATAAATAATAACAACAATAAATGACCCATTTGACCTGGGTTATTTTTGACCAACCAGTTTTTAGACAGAAATTCTTCATTCATTCCGCCGGAACTCTACAAGCAACAAAGATTGCCCGTAAAGTAGACAGAAAGAAATGTAATTAAAATTGAAAGTCGCTTCATTCCTGACTAAAATTGATTGCACGTGTTTTGCTGGTCACCTTTGGCGGCGGTGGCGGCGGATCCTCCTCGATGCTGCGAGTGGCCACCAGGTCCTGCAGCTGCAGTGCCCCTCCGCCGATGAAGCAGAAGGCGGGACACACGGGGACCGAGCAGTCCACGTGGCCCTCCCACAGCAGGCGTAAGGAGTGGGCCTCGTAGAAGGACACGCAGCCCTCGTCGCAGTCCAAGCACACACCCAGTCTGGGCGGCAGAGGTGTCGTGTAAGGGTGGGTGGGCTTCGAGTTGGTGTTTTTCTGGCTTCTGGGGAGAAGGATTTTGCCCATGCCCATGGTGAGGAAGCAAAAGGAAGGAGAGTCCTGGCCGTCCTCTGCCTCGCTGTCATGGCCGCTGTCTGGGTCATATCTGAGGATGGGGAGAAAAAAAATGATAAAAAGAGGGCAGATTTAGACAGACATTGTCTTTCACCTCTTGATCGTGTTTGAGTACATTTGTAGCATTTTACTTTGGTGGTGTGACGCTTTTTTATTTGCATGATGTAAAACAGATTTGCCTCCAGGCACTATACAGCCTGCCTTAGATGTCTCCCGACTCCAAAACACCTGATTCAACTCGGGCCTTAAAGGACAACGGATGTCTCCAGACAAGTTGTGTCCATAATTTGTAAAATGGCTTCAAATGACTTCTACTGAGCGTATTTTAATAAGATTCCACCCCATATAGCTATATTTGACGTTTTCAGACTCGCGCTGAATATTCAGGAAGTCTTGTTTTTGAGTTGGTGACAAGTCCGTACGCGACGTCACTAAAGGAACGCCCTTACCGAAAAAAAAGCATTGTAGTGGTCCTTCCAGCACGTCAATGTATTTTGCTGTAATGTTTGGTCTGGGGACCCCGTATTGCACCCAAAAGCCGCCAGAAGAGGGCGTCCAAGCTCCATATAAGGAATTTATCAGCCTGTGGAAACGGAGGTGGCCACAGGAGGTCGCCATTTTGTGCCTCTTTTTCGGTGAGAAATTTCCCCTAAATGTTGCCTCAAAATGACAGGGAATAACTTTTTTCATCGATTGCAAACATATTCTTTCCTCTTCAGAACTATTTGAATCATATTCATAACTGGATGTGTAACAAGAAAGCATATTCTCCGAATCTGAAGTCATTGTTTTGATTCTGCAGTGATGCAAGACGTCTTGCAGTGACGGCGGGACTTTCTGAAAATGCCCAATTCGCAGCACAATTTTTTGCAGATTTTGGACACTTTAAGTCATTTTTATTGGTGTTTTGCATTTGAATAAAAATATCATACTGCGTGTTTTGGGTATTTTAGATGCTATAAAATGTTTTTCTAATGTCAGTTAAAAAACAAAAAAGTGACGTCGGTTGTCCTTTAAGGTGCTCACCGTGGACTGGCCATATCATGTGGCTGATGGAACCACTCTTGAAGCTTCGCCTCCTGTCCGACTCCGACCTGCATAGTCAATCAAAGAAACCCTGACAGTTATTTCTGGACTTAACAAAATCTCCCGTGTTTCACTTTCAATAAATTTCCCGAGGACCAAAGTTATTTTGGGCTAACATGACAATCCCTTGAAATGAGCCAATAAACGGGTGGTGTAAATAAGTCCCGCGATGATGATGTCACAATCAAAACAAAATTCATAATAGCTGTCTTACATACATTCAGAGTTGTATCTAAACATGAATGAATGAATGAATGAATGAATGAATGAATGAATGAAAATTTAACATTAGCATGTCAGGCTCACAGTGCAGAGGTACTGGGTTAAATTCCTGGTAAATTTGGCCTCCCTGTGTGGAGTTTGCGGGCCCGCGTGGGTTTTCTGCGGGTTCTCCAGGTTTCCTCCCACATTCCAAATACATGCATGCAAAAACACTCCAAATTGTCCCTAGGTGTGAGTGTGAGCATAAATGGTTGTTTGTCTGTGTGTGCCTAGCGATTGGCTGGCCACCGGTTCAGGGTGTCCCTCGCCTACTGCCCAAAGACAGCTGGGATAGGCACCAGCACACCCCCACGACCAGTATGATGATAATTAGTCAGAAAATGGATCGATGGAATTTTCCATGATATGTCCCCTTCAAGTAAACTTCAAAATGTAGCATTCTGTACCTTGATCAGGTAAGAGCTGGGCTCCACCGAGCAGGCCCAATAGTGCCTGCCTTGAGACACGGCCAGGTCGGCCACCAGGAGGTCGGCGGTCAGGTGACAGGAAGTGAGCACGCGGTCGGCCACCTTCAACAGGGAGAGTCCCGGCACGCTGCGGGCGTATGTCTGACCCTTGCCCAGCGCGAGTCTGTCGGAATGCAAGCCCCAGCGAGAGTGCAGGGAGAAAGACAACACTGGAGGGAAAAGAAAAGTGGACAGAGGATATAACAGGAAGGGGGGAAAAGAGAAGAGGAATTCTCAAGCTGAACACACAATGGAGTAAACAATGGGGGGAGTATATCAAGGAAGGAGCAGGGAATATGGAAATATACGTTTAATTTTGATCCCATTGTACCATTGCAAAGGAATAACATACAACCCGAAACTGAGGCTACGATTGCTAACACAAAGAAATTAACTGCAGGATGCAAAAAAAGGACAAAATGAAATTCGCAGCAAATTTGGACCAAAGTAGTCATGAGGACATGTTTGAACCGTCAGGAATTTGGATTTGATATCATAATGATTTATTTTGCAAAGATATTATAGATCACAATAGCACTAATAATAATAATAATAATAATAATAATAGAAGAAGATAATAATAAAAGAAGAAGAAGAAGAAGAAGAAGAAGAAGAAGAAGAAGAAGAAGAAGAAGAAGAAGAAGAAGAAGAAGAAGAAGAAGAAGAAGAAGAAGAAGAAGAATACGCAATCGACTATGAACTATTTTTATTATTTTGTTTCTCTTTAATTTCATGTTAACACCCATTAAAATGCATTGGGAATACATTTTTAGCGAAAAAAATACTTCATAAAACAGATGAGTATTCAATGTTTTACTGTGCTGCATCCACTTGGCCACGCGGGGGGAGTATAATACAACAATACTGCTATACAGTACAATATTGGACGTTAACGTGAATGGTGAATTTGTTTTTCAATCTGAACAAACATCACATCAATTCAATCGGAATAGTTAATCCAGTTTTGGCTCCTCAATCATGATGGATTATTGATAATTCTTCGCAGAGGATAAAGAACGTATAACCGTGAGTATAGTTATTGTATTATCATACTATTCCCTTTCAAAAAAGCGTGAAATAAGTACAAAATGTCATCATTATTACATACGACTAAATTAATTTTAGGTCAAGTTTAAATCATTTTGCTCCTATGAAATATTTGTAGAATTCCAAATGTGATTGATACTTCTTCCATCGAGCCATCCATTTCCCATCCGCTTTATCCTCACAAAGGCCGTGGGGTTGCTGGAGCCTATCCGAGCTGTGTTCAGTTAGTTGGCGGGGGACACCCTGAACTGGTTGTTAGCCAACTAATATCACAATTGTTTTCCTTTTACTAATACTATTAATATCACAAAATATGCAGCTACTGTACTACTTCTAGGAATAATAACTTTATCAATGTTACACAAATGTTGTAACAGAATATCATCCACAGAAAACTAATATTAATACTGAACATTATTATATCCCTAAAAATAAGAAGACTAGTACATGCAATTGAATTCTACCTTCTTCTATTGGATCATATTTGAATTTAGTTTTTGCTCCTTGTTAGTCTTGAGTGTTGGCAGCAAATGTAAATGAGAAATTACCGGGTGCAGGCGGCGTGTGAAGGTACACCTCCTCACTGTAGTCTCCAAAGCCGGCCTTGTTGCAGCCTCGCACCCTCATCACGTAAATGCTGTCAATTTGCAGTTGGTCCACGATGGCGCTGGTCCCTCGCACTTCATCCAATATTTGCCATGTCGTGGAGGCGTTGGGGGATCGGGTGCCACCCCATGTGTCTCCCGACAACCCCGTCCGTCTTCGGTACTCGACGGAGAAGTGCCAGGCCGGTTCCGAGTCCTGAGGGAGACGCCAGCACAGGAAGAGCTGGTCGTACGCCAGGGTCTTTTGAGTGTCGATCACTGGAGCCAGAGGTGCTGCAAGGCATGGAGATAGTGAGTGGTATTTCAACCTGGTTTGCAACATTGGGTCATACTTTTTCCTCTCCACCACTAAATTTGATGAGACAAATATTGAACATTTCAATACTGTGAGACAAATCAAGGTTCATCTAATCTAATGTTATCTAATCTCAACTAATATTTGCTTCATCACAAAACGTATTTTTGTCATGGTATTCATAAGAATTATAAAGCCTTCAATTGTCCCACAAAGGGGAAATTCGCAATATTTTACTTTATTTGTTTGTCTCTTTTTTATTTATGTGTTTGTTTGTTTGTTTGTTTGTTTGTTTGTTTGTTTGTTTGTTTGTTTGTGTCATGATGTGGTTGGCGACCAACGGGTGGCGCTGTCGGCCCCGCCTGCACCTGCACCTACACAGGTGCTGGTCATCCCGATCAGTGGCGGACTGCCACGTTCGGATTGGCGACCAACGGGTAGCGACGTCAGCCCTGCCTGCAGCCTCGCAGGTGCTGGTCGTTTTAATCAGTGACACTTAAAATGACTCCCGGCACGACCATACAGTGTCGGTTCATTGTTTGTTGCATGCTTTGTCTGCAATCACAGACATTGTATGTTGTGCATGTGTTTGTTTAACCTTGGCAGACTTTTACACTTGGTTTTCTTTTGATACTTTTTTCTGTTCAGATCATTTTGATGTTTTACATTTTGTTCCTGCTGTGTGTTCTACATACTTGGCAATAAAGATGATTCTGATTCATGTTAAGCGTTTTGTTACAGCTTCAGCTGTTGTTAAAAGGTGCTTATAAATGAAATGTATTATTATTATTACATAAATCAATATGTATTGTATTGTATTGTATTGTGTTGTGTTGCGTTGTATTGTATTTTTTACAGCTGCCCTCATTTCAAACTCATATAACTCCAGACCCATTTAATTTAGGAATTAACTCTTTTTTTCTGATGAAAGTCTAAGGTTTCTTACTCTGCATTAAATGTGCATGTAGTCCTAAAACTCAATATTTTATGGGTCTAGAATTTGAGTGAAAATGACAAAAACTTTGGCACTGCAGTGGACACATTTTTGCACGTCTGGCAGGGAATAAGCTAATTAAAATATTTTTTCATGAATACGTTTCACAAAGTGTCCACCAAATCTCAAGATCATAATCTTGGTTAAATTGATTGGTCTAACTGAATATGCTAAGATATACCTGATGAAGAGTCCAGAGCAGGACTTACCACGTATAAACGCCAAGCCGTTGATGAGTTTGATCTCCTTTTTTGCGTCCAGGTGAAAGTGTCTGAATGAAGAATCAGCAGACAGAGAAAAGCACTGCAGGTTTGCGATGGCCTTCACCAGCCTGCCCAAGGAAATTCAAACGTTATCAGACTGAGAGAATTTCTATTAAAAAAATGTCAACAAATGTAAATAACAAGCAACCTGTTGTGAGTGACTCTGGCCGCCTGCACAAAACACGGCTGGTCAGTTTCCTTGAGGAGCTCGTGAGTGAAGGCCATCATGCCAGCGTGCTCCAGCATGTCTTGTTTGGCTGACGCTTGGGCGGACAGCGCTTCCTGTCTATGGTTGCGCGAGCCCTCCAAGGCCACAGACAAGACCCCCAGACGCTCGATTATGGATGCGGCCAGATCCTTCATGCAGCGGCTCAGATGGCTGAGAGCTGCGGAGCTGTTGGCCTGCGCACACAAAATGAAGCCTGGCATGTCTGAGAATGACCTACAATGACCGTTACCTCAAAAAATATGTCTTAGCTTTGCATATGCTAACTACTTGTTATGATTGTCAACAATGTTGGTTGGTGGCTTTTTTTACTCCGCATGACTAATAGAGAATCGACAGAATATAAGTTATCATATTTAAAAGTTTCAAGGTAAGTTGCCCGCCAAACACAAGGCCCACATTGGTAGCACACAAAACCTGGGGTCAATCTGAGGTGAACAGACACAGCCTGTTAAACTGTCATCTTCATGTAGGAGATCTAGCCTTGGACTAATTTAGGACTTGATAAACTCCTTCACATGAAGAGGTCATTCGCCAGGTTACAAATCTATCTCTTCATGGAAAGGCCACACATTAAAATGTCTACATTCTTTCGGTTAATGGATGTTGGTGCTTGGGATATCCAGGACTGTAGTATTCAAATCAAGAAGACTGTCACATCTCGTCGCCGTCCTGGGCGCGCCCCGCCCCTCCTGTCACCTCCTCCGCTGCTCCCGGGAGACGGCCCCTCCCATCATCACGCACCTGGGTCCCCACAGCTGATTGTCATTCCCTTGATTGTGCCTTCTGACTATATCTACCGATCGCGCCATTCAGGCGCCGTCGGAGTATTCTGAAAGCCACCCTGTTACTTCCGTGCCGTCAGATCAGCTGTCACCGATCTCCCTCAGTCACCTCATCCTGCTGTCCTTTTTTCATGCGTGCCTCAGTAAAGACTTTTGTATACGAGTATCTGTCTCGCCGTGTATTTTGGATCCACACTCCCCGCTTTCCTTTCGTCACTCGAGCCCAGCCCTCGAGCCTCAAGTGACGTTACATAATACTCCGACCAACTATGGATCCCGCCGGCGAAGACAGATATCTCGCCGCCCTCACCGAGCAAGCGGAGCGTTCAAGCCAGCTGGCCCGAGCCATCGCGAAAATCAGCCAAATTACCACCATGCTGGCTCAACGCTTCGAGGCGGCTGAGGCACGCATTTCCGCTCTCACGGCCAAGTCTTCCCCGCCCGTGAGTAGGCACGCTCCTCAATTTCCTCTTCCCTCCCGCTACGCAGGCGAAACCGGGCGCTGCGCTCAGTTTTTAATGCAGTGCACGCTCGTGTTTGAGCAACATCCATACGCCTGCGTTAGCGATGAGGCGAAGGTAGCCTTCATCACCAGCCTGCTCACGGGAGAAGCCGAGACGTGGGTGCTGGCCATCCGAGAATCCCGACCGGAGCTGCGCACCTCGTACCCGGACTTCGTCGCCGAGTTACGCCGGGTTTTCCATCATCCGGTGACGGAGTCCGAAGCGGAGGGGAGACTACTGGACTGCGTCCAAGGGGCCCGTTCAGCCGCGGAATACTCCGTCGACTTCCGCATCCGGGCCGCTGGCAGCGGCTACGGCGACCGAGCGTTGAGGGGGGTGTTTCGTCGCGGATTGAACACCGACCTCAAGGACGAGTTGGCTACCCGCGACGCGGGCACCACCTTCGACGACCTGGTCGCCATAGTCATCGGCCTGGATCACCGCCTTCGGGAGCGACAGAGGGAGCAGCGCGGCCGACGGCCCAGACAGCCACGCAGCCGGTCCAGATCTCCCACACCCGGCAGCGAGCGTGTGCGGCGCCTGGAGGAATCCCCCGAACCCATGATCGTAGGGGGGGGGAACGACCACACTACCCCCAGGGCTCGTCGCACCCAAGGCCCCCAGGCGAAGACCTCAGGTCCACGCAAGTCCCCGTCAAGACGGCAACCACAGCGACCTCTGGAGGTCAAATCCACGACCCCCGTTACGCGGTTGGAGCTGGACAGCGAATTAATCGGCCCGTCCAGTTCCCAAACCGTGCGGGCCCTAGTGGACTCTGGGGCCGACGGGTGCATCATTGACCCCCAGCTGGCGGACTCGTTGGGCTGCCAGCTGATCGATCTCCACCCCCCAAAGGAGATGGTCGACCTGGACGGCAGACTGTTAGCCCGAGTCACCCACCTCACGGCCCCGCTCAAACTCCGGGTCGCGGGGAACCACGTCGAGCACCGCCAATTTTTAGTTATGCCCTCCCGGAATGCGCCGTTGGTATTGGGTCTCCCCTGGCTCAATACCCACGACCCGTCAATCTCCTGGGAGGGTCCCACCATTCAGGGCTGGAGCCCCTACTGCTACGCCAACTGCCTACGGTCGGCTACGGCAGGGCGAGACGCCTCCCGCGGTGGACCGCCGGAGGCCATCTGCCTCAAGGGCGTGCCACACTGCTACCACGACCTGCGGAAGGTGTTCAGCAAGGACAACGCCCAATCCCTGCCGCCCCACCGACCGTATGACTGTGCTATTGACTTGCAGCCAGGGGCTCCATTACCGGACTCCAGACTTTTCCACATCTCACAACCGGAACGGGAAGCCCTGAGCACTTACATAGACTCCTCCCTCGCGGCGGGACTCATTCGGCCGTCACGGTCTCCGCTGGGCGCAGGGTTCTTCTTTATTGACAAGAAGGACGGAACCCTGCGTCCATGTGTCGATTATCGGAGTCTGAACGACATCACCATACGTAACAAATACCCCCTCCCCCTCATGGACTCAGCCTTCACGCCCCTTCAGTCCGCAACCATTTTTTCTAAATTAGACCTCCGCAGTGCGTACCACTTGGTCCGCATCCGGGAGGGGGACGAATGGAAAACTGCATTTAAAACACCATTAGGACATTTTGAATATCTGGTGATGCCGTTCGGACTCACGAACGCTCCCGCCGTATTCCAAAATCTGATCAATGATGTGCTCAGGGACTTCCTCAATGTTTTTGTTTTCGTTTATCTGGATGACATTCTTATTTTCTCTCGTTCTGCAGAGGAGCACCGGCAACACGTCCGACGGGTCCTGGCGCGGCTCCTGCAAAACCGGCTCTACGTGAAGGCAGAGAAGTGCGAGTTCCATGTCCGCTCTCTGTCCTTCCTAGGGTTTGTCGTGGAGCGGGGGCAGCTCAGGGCCGACCCTACTAAGACTAAAGCGGTGGTGGAATGGCCGATCCCGAAGACGCGCAAACAGCTTCAGCGGTTTTTGGGGTTTGCCAACTTCTACCGCCGCTTCATCCGCGGGTATAGTCAGAAGGCACTCCCCCTCACTAACCTCACGTCCTCAAAGATCCCCTTCAGGTGGACACCCGACGCTGAGGGGGCATTCAACCGCCTCCGTCTTGCCTTCACTAACCCCCCAGTTCTGCGTCATCCCGACCCGGATCTCCCGTTCACGGTCGAGGTTGACGCATCCGAGTCCGGAGTAGGGGCCGTCCTGTCCCAGCGCTCTCCCATGGACCAGAAGCTACGCCCATGCGCCTTCTTCTCCCGCCGGCTCAGCCCCGCCGAGGCCAACTATGACGTCGGCAACCGGGAACTGCTGGCGGTCGTCCTGGCCCTTCAGGAATGGAGACACTGGCTTGAGGGAGCGAAACACCCCTTCACCGTCTTCACGGACCATAAAAACCTGGCGGCCATCCGGTCGGCCAAGAGACTAAACTCTAGACAGGCCCGATGGTCACTCTTCCTCACCCGGTTTAACTTTTCTCTCACCTACTGCCCAGGGTCACAGAACACCAAGCCCGATGCCCTATCCCGCATCCATGAGCAGGCAGAAAGGGAGGAGACCACCACCAACATCCTGCCGGCCCAACGCATCCTGGGTGCCCTGAGGTGGGAGGTTGAGAGAAAAGTACAGCAAGCCCAGGGGACGACCCCCATCCCCAGGGGCTGTCCTAAGGATCGCCTGTTCGTCCCCCCCCCCTCTTCGCACGGAGGTGCTCGTCTGGGGGCACACCTCCAAGATAGCTTGTCACCCGGGGGTCAACGGGACGATCCAACTCATCGCCCAACGGTTCTGGTGGCCGGGGTTCCGGAGGGACATCACCCTCTTCGTGAAGGCCTGCCCGACCTGTGCCTGTGGGAAAGCCTCCCATCAGCCCCCGGCAGGACTCCTCCGGCCGCTACCGGTACCGTCCAGACCCTGGTCCCACATCTCCGTTGACTTCGTGACAGGCCTCCCCCCCTCCCGTGGCAAGACGGTCGTCCTTACCGTTGTGGACCGATTCTCCAAGTCGGCCCACTTCGTCCCGTTAACCAGGTTGCCGTCCGCCATCGAGACGGCTCAACTCCTGGTTAACCACGTCGTCCGTCTCCACGGGATTCCGACGGACATCGTGTCGGACCGGGGACCGCAGTTCGTGTCCAAGGTATGGAAACGTTTCTGTCGGTCCCTAGGGGCGTCGGCGAGCCTGTCGTCTGGATACCATCCCCAGACCAACGGACAGACGGAGAGGAAGAACCAGGACCTGGAGGCGGCCCTCCGGTGCGTGTGCCTCCACAACCCGGCGTCGTGGGCCCTGCACCTACCCTGGGTGGAGTACGCCCACAACTCCCTGGTCTCCGCAGCCACAGGTCGGTCCCCATTTATGTCCGCCTGTGGCTATCAGCCGCCCTTGTTTCCCACTCAGGAGGGCCAGGTGGAGGTCCCGTCTATTGAACATCACCTCAGACGGGCCCACCGAGTCTGGAAGGAGACCAGGGACGCCCTGACACGCACCGCATCCCGGAACCAGCGGGTGGCGGACCGTCACCGGAGACAGGCACCCAACTACCAGGTCGGGCAGGAGGTGTGGCTGTCGACGAGGGACCTTCGGCTGGCAGGGTCTTCAGCCAAGCTGGGCCCACGCTTCACGGGTCCCTTCCCCATCGAGGCCATCCTCAGCCCGGTCTCGGTGAGGCTCCGGCTGCCACCCACCATGAGGATCCACCCCGTTTTCCATGTTTCCCTCCTCAAGCCAGTGGAAACCTGCTCCTTAGCCCCCACGCCCACCCCCCACCTCCCCCCCGGATGTTGGCCGACGGACCGGTCTACACCGTGCGGGAGATAATGGACTCCAGGCGCATGGGCAGAGGAGTGCAGTACCTGGTCGACTGGGAGGGCTATGGACCGGAGGAACGACAGTGGGTCCCACGTGCCTGGATCCTCGACCCATCTCTCATCCGGGTGTTCCATGCGGCTCACCCCTCCAAACCTGGTGGGCCGCCAAGAGGCGTCCGTTGAGGGGGGGGCACTGTCACATCTCGTCGCCGTCCTGGGCGCGCCCCGCCCCTCCTGTCACCTCCTCCGCTGCTCCCGGGAGACGGCCCCTCCCATCATCACGCACCTGGGTCCCCACAGCTGATTGTCATTCCCTTGATTGTGCCTTCTGACTATATCTACCGATCGCGCCATTCAGGCGCCGTCGGAGTATTCTGAAAGCCACCCTGTTACTTCCGTGCCGTCAGATCAGCTGTCACCGATCTCCCTCAGTCACCTCATCCTGCTGTCCTTTTTTCATGCGTGCCTCAGTAAAGACTTTTGTATACGAGTATCAGTCTCGCCGTGTATTTTGGATCCACACTCCCCGCTTTCCTTTCGTCACTCGAGCCCAGCCCTCGAGCCTCAAGTGACGTTACAAAGACAATGTTTTGCGACTGTATCACGTAAAAAAAAATATTCTCAATAAATAGCTTGGCAGAGGGCTGCAGAAGTTGGTCGTCGGTCATGAATGGCTGCGTCCCCTGCCGGCAGTAATCTTATATCATATCAGACAATCTTCCTGTGTTAGAGCCTTTGTTCACAGTGTCCGACCAAATATCTCTGACAATGACGTATAATACATCTTGAAAAAACATTACAGGCGCCTAAAAATAACAAATATTGAAATAAAAAAGGTCAAACCTGACCTCCATCTGTTTGATGGTCCCTTCCAGCTGTGTGATTTGACTCCGTATGGTGTCCTGGTTGGCCAGGATGTAGTTCACCTCCTTGGTCAGCTCATCCTGTGACAAAAGCAAGTCAAGTTGATACTGTGAGGCAGATGGTATCTGAATTTTTAGGGAAAAAAAGGAGGATGTGAACATAAGTAGATGAAAGGCACCTTGAGGGCTTGGTAGGCTTGTGTCACCGGCAACACTTTGTGGGCGTGGTGCATGCGGCTGAGCTTGCACAGCGGGCACAGCAACCTGCGGCAAGTGCAGCAGTACCACTGCAGACGTTCCTGCTCGTGCTCGGTGCACGTCAGAACCTTGAGGGAGGAAAAACATGAGGTCCAACGGAAAACTTTTATGCGCAGGAAATGAGATGAGAAAACAGAAACCTTTGGGCGAAAGTTGTTTGTGGGGAGGATGTGTTCGTGTTGGGCTCGGGGGGTTCCCCAGGGGTGGTAGAGTTTGAAACATTCATTGCAAAAGTTGGCTTTGCAGTCGGCGCAGCCCTTGGAGGCCTCCAGAGATTGCGGAGGCTTGCAGAAAGCACACATGATGGCGATGCTGCCCAGACTGAGCGTGTGCCTGTACCTGACAGAATAACAACAAATCACGTCACTGTCATATTAACTCATTCATTTCCTTCCCGAATTTATTCGGGAATTGAAAATATGACATGGTTCAGGTTTTGGGGTTTCCTGCGGGAGGGTTCCGATAAAGGCTGGTCAGACCTCTGGCAATGTGTTTTTAACTTCCACCAGGGGCAACATTTTCCTTTTGTACAGCCGCCCCCATTTCAAGCTCAGATAACTCCAGACCTATATACAGTGATATCTCGGTTTACGAACCCCTTGGCTTACAAAATTTTCGGTTTACGAACGTTACATTTATGAAAATTTTACCTTGGCATGAACTATTTTTCGGGCTACACACGGAGTTGCCACAATGAGTGATGTGTCCTTCGCGAACGAGCCCGTTCTCCTAACAAGAAAATGGTGGCCACTGTTTTTGTCCTCTATTCCCCGCCCCCAGTCTTCGCTTAAAACCATGTGATTGTGGAGGGGTTAAACATTAAAGAGACAGGCAGATGACAGAGAGTGAGAAAACACACACACACGAAAGGGAGAGACAGCTTGAAACAAAAAAAAAAAAAACAAAAGTGAAAAAAAAAAAACAAAAGTGAAATGGTGAGAAAATGGATAGAAAACAGTGAAATTTGGACTCGTTTCAACTTTGAAAGTTCAAAAGGAGAGTGTAGACTGGAAGGTTAAAATATCCCGTGAATCAGGCTCCACAAATAACCCGCACAAGTCATCTGTATCCTTGATGCAAAAATCTATCAACCCAGCTAAACAGAACACAATCGATGAGGAACTAGGCAAAATGATCGTAGAGAAAGCAAAGTAGTGAAAGAAGAAGGCTACGTTCCTCATCAAGTGTTTAATACTGATGAAATTGGCCACTCCATTCCATCAAGCCATTAACGACCATCACAAAGGTAAATAAAACGACTTCATTATACAGTACAGTTTATTTCTTCAATTGTAATACCATAGCACATTTATTATACATAAAATAAGGTATATTTTGTGTAGTTTTAATGCTTAGAAAATTAGAAAGTAGAAAATTATGTTTTATGGGGACCTGGGAACGGATTATTCTCATTTTAATGGTTTCCTATGGGAAATTATTTTTTTGTGATACACACTTTTTGCCTTACACACTCTGTCTGGGAAACAATTAAATTCGTAAACCAAGGTATCACTGTAACTTAGAAATCAACTCTTTTTTGTGATGAAAGAAGAGAGTCTAAAGTTTCTTACGCTGCATTGAATATTAATCTTCTTCTTTTCCTGCTATTCCCTTGACGGGGTCGCCACAGCAAATCAGTGTCCTCCATCTTTAGAGGTTTTATCCGCATGTTTGTTTTGGCCAAGCTTTTACGTCGGATGCCCTTCCTGACACAACCCTCTGTATTTATCCGGGCTTGGGACATGCACAAGAAGACTTATGTCCCTTTGTGGATACAGAACAAGCAACTCGCTCAGTAAAAGGCTCCTATTAATGTATTTATGAAATTCTGTGGGTCCTGCAATTTGAGTGAAAATGACAAAAACCCTGGCACTGGAGTGGACACATTTTTGCACATTTGGCAGTGAATGAGTTAACATTTAATCACGGAAATCTCGGGCATAAATTAAGAGATATTGTAAATAAATCAAGATGCTTCCCAAGAAAATAGAATAGTGATTTTAAAAGTATAGTATGTGTCCAACGAATAGAGTGCAGGCGCTCTTCAATAATGTGCAAAATAATCACTGAATTAAATACAAATTCGGTGCAATTTAAAACATGAAATGTAATCAAAATACCAGAATTAAGCTCGTTGTTGCCTAACATATAGCTTGTTTTAACATTTTTTTCTTTTTTATTGATCCAGTGTTTTTACCTTCATTTCCTTTCTGTCTGTTTTTATTCTGTCTGTTTTATTCCGGTTACCTTTCCACAATGCGCTCCAGAGTGAGATTGCGGGGACAGTCGGCCAGGCCTTTCTCAGTCAGTTCCACATCCTCCTGACAGGAAGAACATGGGAACAGCATGGGAAGAGGGGCCGTGTCCTTTCGCCGCCGTCCAGGGTACGTGCTGCATGCTTGGGGAAGTGGAACATATGTGATGGGGGTGGGGGGGTGCAGGAAAACGGAAGGAATATGTGGAAATTATTGTCAATGGAAAGGATTTTTGACATACACACATGTTGCAATGCAAGAAACATCTGCATTTGGCTGTGTGGTTTGCTTTTGGTTTGGTTTTTCAAAAATAATAATAATAATAATAATAATAATAATTATTATTATTATTATTATTATTATTACTCATAGTATTAATAATAGTACTCATAGTATTAATAATAGTAATAATAATAATATTTATTGGTTGTATTAAGTTCATCCTGTCTACTTGATATCTAATTTAAAACAGATTGTTATCATGTTCAAATACCATGTCAGGTATTTGAACACCGACAATACACTGTCTGTAAGATAAGAATCTGTTTTAAATTAAAAGAATATTTATTATTACTATTATTATTATTAATTGTTTACCTATAGTAATGCTTCTTCTTATGATTATGATTATTTTAAACCATTCAGAACAACATCAACAACATTAATAATAGCAATAATACTAATAATAATAGCAGCAATTAACATTTATTATTAGTAGTAGTCATATTATTAATAATAGTAATAATACTAATAATAATGATAAGTTTTATTATTATTATTATTATTAATGGTTTACTAATAGTAATTCTTAGTATTATTTTAAACCATTAACAACAACAATAATAATAATAATAATTTCCCTAATAATAATAGTACGACTACTACTATAATAATAATAATAATAATAATAATAATAATAATAATAATAATAATAATAATAATAATAATAATAATAAGTCCTGACATATTGTTACCAAAACAGACATTATATATTCATCACTGCACAGGGTAATTTTTGATCACTTGATGAGTACAGTATTTGTTAGTCAATTTGGCGAGTGGCATTGGAAGGGTTCTCTCTTCAAGCACTTCAAATAAAATAATTTATTGTGCTCTCGTTATATCAGAAAAAAATAGCATTTGAAAAAAAACACCTGTTCAGGCTATGCAGTGAGTGAGCAGCTTCGAAGAGTGATACACAAGTCACGTGCATGCGTTGTGTGTTTCAAGTAGTATATGTCAATTTTTTTTATCGCCAGCATATTTCACAGAAGTTTAACTCAGCCATGTTTTTCTCTTCGGAACTCCTTCGGGCTTATTCCAAAAGAAAGGCTGCCATTGTGGATGACATCACATGTCATGTCTACACACCGCACAAGACATCAGTTCAATAAGCATGTTTGTTTAGCTTTTTCTTTGACTTCTTGAGACTTTCGCCTGACGCTCAATCCAAAACAAGGACTGACCTCATAGACGGTAACACGGAAGTCGTGACATCATCTTCCTGAACTCAATTTTGAAAAAGTAACTATCTCACCTAAATGTCGATGTCACTCTTGACTCACACAATTCCTGACATCACCATCACACTTTAGGACCTGCAACACTTGTACACACTTAAACCACACGTTCCTTACTAGTTCTTAGAATACGTTCCAGGTGCTCTGGAGTCCGAGGAGTGGGTCTGCGGTGCTGGCGCGGGGAGCGAGAGTTGGGAGTGGAAGCTGGCGACCGTGGCTCCGGAGGGAGGTCAGGAGGAGGGAAGCCTCTCTGTACTAACATGTCTGATGCACACAGTAAGCAAACACTGTGCTGGCAAGGCAGTAGAATGGGTTGCTTCACCATGTCACCGCACAAGGGACAACGCAGCTCCCGCTCCATGTTCTTCATGTTGGACTGTAATCACAAAATTATATTAACATATTATTCAAATAAATGAGGCACATCTATTTTGTTTAATGAGTGGCTTGAATCAGCGTCCCGTTTCTATGACAACCTACATCATCTCTGATTTAAGCTTCCTGCTATTTCCAATATTTCAACACATTTTGTCTTACGTTTGGATTCACGTTATTAGCTGCATCTTCTATCCGGTCAAAACCTCCAGTTAGCAGTCAGTAGCTAAAATCGAGAGGTGTATTTGAAGGTGTTTTGAGGTGATGTGCTATAATGTACGTGGCTTGGCGGAATAAATATTAAGAGTGTGTTTCATACTCACGCCAACACGAAGCAAGGTGTCCATAGTGGAAATTAAGCTTTTTAATTCCGTGTCTGCCATGCCTGCACGAAGCAATGCCGGTCGTCCTTTTATGTCTGTGCTGGTAAAGTAGGCCCACACATCCTACTGACGTGCAGCTATGAGCCTCCACACTGCCATGTATTATGCTGGTACTGATGTAGAAGATCTGTGAAATGAATGACAAACCTTGTTGGGAGGGGCCGGCGGAGGTAGGGATATGGGAGATAGTCTCGACGCAATCAGCTGAATGGTTGAAACGAGCTTTTTTTCAGGGGGTGAGATTGTTTTTCCCATTTATGTATATTTTATAGTGGCTATTATTGTTATTTATTTAAATAACAGTACGACATGTGTTCGATTTTTTCTCCTCAAAATTAAACTGCTGTCCATGTCGTCTGTTTTTACGTAGTTCTGATTTTACGATGTTATTTATAGCAATTTAATAAATAAAATGGAAAAAATATCATGGCCTAGTTTCTTTTACTGCCAACAGACGGCAGCACTGTAGTACAGTTAAGACCTGTACAAGAAATGCGAACCCAGAAATACCCAGTCCCTCACTCTTTGTTTCCGGTCGGATCACTCTTCCAAAAACCGTTTTCCCCCGGTTGGCAATAAAGAATGCACTAATCTGACTGTTGCTATTGGCAACCGAAGCTACTTCCGGTTGTACGAGAATGATTTGAAACACAGTAAAGGGGGTTACAGATGGACGAAACTACCTTGTTAGTGCATTTTTCTAGTCTGTTGTGCACTTTCTAAAGATGAATTTAAATGTAGGTCGTTGAAAAGGTGCTGCACGTCGTGTTATGTTGTCGATTAATCCACGCAACTTTATGTTTATGTTATACGGCAAATGTGCTGTGACGACCTCATTGCGCGTATTTCCAACATTTTTCAACTACAAATTATGTTAAAGCTCTTCCACCCGCTGGTTTTTTGGGAAATATTAAATTAGCAATTGTTGTTTTGATCTGAAAAAGGTAACTAGAAACTTAAGATGTCGGTCATCAGCAGCCTTGTTCCTGCAAGGTTCCTCACCATCATCGCCCACCTCGTGATTGTCATCAACATATTTTGGACGCGGGTGAGTCCATTTACACAGGTTTCTCTTTTATTTAAAATCGCTAAATTGTTTATCTCGAATCAGAAAATGTTTAGATTAAAATCTTAATTGCACAGTGAGTTGGAAATGTTTACAATGCTCTCGATGGTTATATTCAAATTTATTTGATTTATGTCACCAATTCTTGTTGGTTTCTTAGGAATATAACGTTAAGGCCTGCTTGCCTTTGGAGTTCACAGAAGAGCAATACAATAGTGAGGATTTAAAGTAAGTACCACCACAATACATGCACACCGATATGCTTCCATCATATACTGTACCAATATGCATTGTGCGTATGTCTGTTGCAGGTTGGTAGTGGCTCTGTCAGTCACACTTGTGTTATTCGCCATCGAGCTTGCTGGCTTCTTCTCAGGAGTGTCCATGTTTAACGGCAGCCAAGGTCTACTGTGTATCCTTCACCCACTCAGAGATGTTCTTAAAAGTATGGACACATGATATTTATGATGTACATGTGCCGTGAATAAAAAGTGAACACCCTTTAAGACAGTTGAAGTGTAATTGCCCACAATTCGAACAGCCCCAAGTTCGAAACATCATCAATAGGAATGTTGTGAGACTTTAGCCACTGTTCGTTAAGTTCGTCAAGCAAGAATATCTATAGAATAAGTAAATGTCGGTCTTAAACAAAATTACAAACACAAAATAAAATCATATCCTGAATCACTTTTGGATATGTAAGTGCATTTTGCAGTTCTAACTGTCATCAGTTGTAAAGCAATTCCATGACTCCTGCAATAGCCACTGGAGCCCATGCCAGTGGCTCAGTTGCTCTGGTTTTCTTTCTATTTGAGCAGTGGGATTGTGCGGTCTACTGGTGGATACTTGCCTTCTGCAGGTTAGTGTGCCATAGTTTTTCCAATTTATTTATTTATTTTTCCCTGACATACACATGACCTAGCACTGACGGTCCACTGCAGCGCATCCGTTTCCTTGTCTTATTTTGTGTTTGAGAAGTGGGAGTGCTGGACATATTGGATTATATTTGTCCCTTGCAGGTTGGTGCACAGGATGATTATTCAGATTTGGATCTCAATTCGGGGATAAAATTGACCAAGAATGTAAATTAAAATATATATATTTGTCACAATGTCATTCTCTCATTTTTTCTTCTAGTGTGCTGCCTGCCTTCATGGAGATTCTTCTACTTATTGCTGTTTTTGGACTGTCAAAGAAGCCATTGTAATGTACACGTGGATGAAGGCAATCTCGAAAAGGCATGTCTGTATTTGATTTTACCATGTTCACATCCTAATGGTTAGCAAGTCTATACATCACAGTTGAGAGGTTGTGGGTTGGAATCTCATTTCAGTCATCTCTGTGTCGAGCAAGCACTGGGAGTATGGCCTTTCTCATGAAAGTTTTGGCTTTTTCTGGCAATGTTGACTTCCTCCCTCATTCCAAAAACATTATAACGGCATTGGAGACTGAATTATTATTATGTGCGAGTGTCAGCGACAATGGTTGATTGTGTACCTGTGCAGTGTGTTTGGTTTGGACAAGTTCCAGCTCGCTTCCAATGCAAATGAGGTTAAAGAAAATGGATGATGTGTGGATGTTCACATATTATGGACATTGCATATTCATGGTTAGCAGCAATGTTTTGTTTGTTTGTTTGTTTTTTGGAAGATTGAAATCTGTTACTGTAGCCTGAAAGATTTACATTAATGTATAATAATAATAAATAGATTCTACAATAAAAAAAAGTAATTGTCCATTTCACTTTCTTTCTTTCTTTCTTGTATTTAAAAAATGTACGTGATGTTATGTTACACATTTGGTACTATATTTATATATTGAACAATAGTTATATTAAGATAGGCATTTTGGTGCCATTGATCATTCAGCTTTTATTACTGTATATTTCAATGATCATGCTGATTATTTTCGTTCATTAATTTTGTTTGTTTTCATCGTTGGTGATTGCATTATTATATAAGGTTTGTTTTTATAGGTGCATGCGAATTAGTGGACTATTTCTCATTGCGACTATTGCAGACGTACAGTATTTTGATAGCTCGACAGATGCTCAGCAGCCTTGAAATGCAATTCCGGGTTAAGCAAAGTTCCTTTGCTTCCGAGGTGCTAACGCTTCCTCATTCGGCGAAGTTAAATTGGACATTTTAAGAGAAGGAAATCAATAAATAACTACAATTACAAACAATTCACTTGGAACTATGGGTACGTAGTACACGCTGAATCGTTTATGTATGTGGCTTTTGTATGCATGAGGACGTCCAGCCCCACAAGTAGCTAGCTTCTCCAGCTAACTAGTTGATAACTGGCACCAATGTATAACAATATTAGCACTAAATGTTTGAGCGTGATCGATTGTGGTAATACGCCTTATTCTAAATATAAAACGTTGTATTTACATGTCAATTGGTTACGCTTAGGTGCGATAACTTGTCGGTAGCATTACCTTAGCATTTGCAAGGCTTCCGCTTGAACACTGACGTGTCATTCGGAAAGCGTCTATGAGAACAGTTGTAAAACATAAAATTGATGTTTGACCATTATTGTTTCCAAAAGTTGAAAAGTAGGTCAAATTATCCTATGCAATACAGCTAAAACAACATTTCAAGTGAGAAAATGTGCATTGAGTATCTACGAAAATGAATCACTTACGTATGTGTGGTGTATTTTTTAAATACTATATGAATACTGTATTTCAAACTATGCGTTCTAAATTACCATTTCATTCATGATCGTCTGGCGTTTTTTTTCATAATTGTTACTCCTGTTGGTTTATTTTACTGATCAAAAAACGAAACTCGTCTTTTTTCTAATCCCTTCAAAGACATTAAAGTTAAGAGTGATTGGTTCTGTATGTTTGTATTACTGTTGATAGGCCCTTAAAAAGAAGACATAATATCATGCATATATCCCCCATCATGAAATTTGAGAACCATTCTTCGAGGAGGTAGTAGAATTGTTTTCAAAAACAAACCTGTTGCATTCAATATTTGGTAATTCCATATGTTTCATAATTTGTAAGCGAATATGTTCATTGCATGATACAGAGAGATGTAGTGTTTAATGTGCTTGCCCTTTGTATAGCAAATAAAAGCAACCAAGATATTAATATGTTGCTGATGTTGTGAACAGAGCAACCAAGCAGACAAAGTTTCTTGTTTTCGTCTTGGCAGCAGTGAACACGGGCACTTCTCTGGTGTTATCAAGCCTGCTGTCAGTGTTGGTGTTTGCTGGCATGCAGATGTTCAATAAGCAGCTGGCATCAACAGAGTGGCTCACCATCCTAGGGGGCTTCCTTGGCTCCGTGCTCTTCATCTGCTCACTCACCGTATCCTTTGTGCCCATGGGAATGATCACTTTTGTTTTGCAATTACGTAACATTCTCTATTACAAACACTTAACCTTAACTCGGCTTCTTCAGGCTTTTAGCAATCTGGAAAATCTGTTTTTTGGGAAAGGGTTCCAAGCAAAGATCTTCCCAGAAAGTAAGTTCATGCAAGATAAAGATTTTTTCAATCATAAATTCAATGTTAACAGTTTGTATCCATGCACTAACCTAGCATGGACTCGATAGAAAAAGCAAAGTGTAGATGGAATTTTGGGAGCCACTTTTTAGTGTGTAATAATATACTGGTACGTTTGATTTGGGGGGTTGGACACAAATAGGCAAACAACCATTCACACTGACATTCACACATCCGCAGAGGAAGAGTTTTCATTGAGCTAATGTGTAGAGCATGCATGGAATTTGGGAGGGAGCATCATAAGTACACTGAGATCCCAACCAGAACATCTCAGCTGTGAGTCGACCATGATAAACACCAAACCAATGTGCTGCTACTAACCCAAAACGTGTTTTTGGGACGTGGGAGGATGTCCGGAAGTACGAAAACGGCATGGTCTCTTTTTTTTTTTTTTTTTCTTTTTGTTTTTTGTTTTTTTGGAATGTTGCCTTTATCACCAGAGACAAATTCCTTCTGTGTTTTGCAGACTTAGCCAATAAAGATGACTCTGACAGTTGCTCAAACGTGGCACTTTTGATTGATTGCTTAACAGACGGTGCTTGCTTTTGTTGTCACCAATGAAAACTGCATTTGCTATTAAGCAATTTCAGTTTTTCAGTGCAATATCCCGACCTTTCTATTTTTCTAGATCATATTGTAACAATTGGATTGAATTCGATTCATAATTCAGTGGAATTATATAATGGTACTGTACAAATGAGTCATCTCCCAACCTAAAAATCTGGGATACACTCCAGCTGACTTGTAACACATATTGTAAATGCTGTTGATACGTTTGTCTAGAACTGCTATCCCATTGTTGACCAGCAGATAGCTGTGCTTTATTTTTCTTGACATTACGTTGGGTTATTGTCACTTCCGGTAGAGGTTTTACTTTCTGCGGTAGAGGTTTTACTTTCTGCGCTTCTTTACGTTTCATTTTCACTGAGAAGACAGCGAGAATGGACATGCTTTATCGCTGTACTATTTAGCAAGGAAAAGATAAAAAGGACGAAGATCAAAACTTTCATTTCGGACAGAAAGCGGGCAAAGTGTTCTACTGTGCTCCCATTCGAAAACAGAGGACTCTGGTTCTTTGTACTGATGATTAATTCTTTAATGTGATTTCACACCACCGTAGAACTACAAACAAGTATTAAAATATAGCTATTATTTACACATAAACATTTGGACTTGACATCAACGAAATAAAACCACTTTGCCTGCTTTCTGTCCGAAATAGAAGTTTTGATCTTCGTCCTTTTTATCTAAATCTTTAAACAGCTTCTTCCCCCAAGCCATTAACTCTTTGAACAGTAGCCCAAATGGAATTGTACAGTGCCTCTTTGCAATTTTTTTGCTCATGATACTAGTGCAGCATGTTCGACCGGAAACAAATTCCTTGTGTGTTCTACATACTTGGCAATAAAGATGATTCTGATTCTGATATGTTACTTCCAGGTTGAGTGAATGCTGGCACGTGTGGCTGCCGCTGCTCACCTACAGAAAAAATATCCTGTGACTGTAAAGTGTCCTTGAGAGTTTTGAAAGACGCTTATAAATGAAATTTATTATTATTATTATTATTTACATGTATGACGACGAGTGCTAGAGAAGATCTAGAGTAATCCAAGAACCAACTTGACAAAGGCAGATTTTTAATTTCATCTCCCTTGTATCACATAACGTGAGCGTAATGTACAGCAACATTGTTCTACTTTCAGTTCTGCTGTGCCTCTGCCTATCGCTGTTTGCATCCGGCCTGGTTCACCGCGTGTGTGTCACCACATGGTCAGTCAGCTCGCTTTCACTTGACCATCCTTCACATGTACTTTTTTCCCCGCACCTAAATCTGTCAATATGCCTTCCTTGCAGCTTGATCTTCTCCCTCTTTGCCCTGTATTACATCAACAAAATATCTGCCGCCCTCTACCAGGCAACCGCGCCCACGACGGTGCCTACCAAGATGGCCACCAAGGGCAAGAGGAAGAACTGACGAATGAAAAAAAAAGATGTCCCGCTTTTGACAAAAAAAAACTTTCATTGGCCATATTCACATTCCATTCAAGAAATTAGGACAACACATCATAGTTATACGCCACACGTCATTTTATAATTAAATTCTAGAAAACCATTGAATGTTTTGTCTCTTTCAGACTAGTATGTTAACATTTTTTGCTTTACAAGGGAAATACATGACATAGAAAACTATGAATTGGAACACTTAATTTTTCATTTTTAATACAAGCAAGATCATTTTAAACAGTTATATGTATCCAACTTGATGGAAACAATTTGTCAGGTTTTCTGCCCCTCAGGTGTATAAAGAATTGGAAAGATTTGGTGTAAAGGGATTTTCCTACCAAACGTCTGAAAAGATAAATTAGAACAGAAACTGTATGATAGCCAAGTCTGACATCAGCTTAAAAACTCATTGCTGTCCAAGACAAAAAAAACATCGCCCAACCTTTGAAGGCTCTCCTTTTGTGTCTTTAAATAACACAAGATTGAAGCCCTGGTGCTAAAGTTAATTAATAGTAAATTCCATTGACCATGGCAGTATGTACAATACCACAAAGAAACTTACATCACATCTGGCTATTGTCTTTAGGCTGGTGGAACTTCCTAGAACTGTTTTTTTTAACTTGCACTGATATTCATTTGAAAATGAAGACAAAAGTTACTTAATCTTTACTTCCTGTTTTTGCTATATATACAGGTGTTTGAATAGTAACTTAAAGGACAACCGACGTCACTTTTTTGTTTCCTAACTGACATCAGAATGTTTTATAGCATCTAAAATACCCAAAACACGCAGTATGATATTTTTATTCAAATGCAAAACACCAATAAAAATGACTTGGTGTCCAAAATCTGCAAAAAAAATTGAGCTGCGAATTTTCAGAAAGTCCCGCCCCCAGTTTGTGACATCACACCAAGACGTCTTGCATTGCTTGAGAATCAAAACAATGGCTTCAGATTCGGAGAATATGCTTTCTTGGTACACATCCAGTTATGAATATAGTTATCAAATAGTTCTGAAGAGGAAAGCATACATGTTTGCCATCGATTAAATAATTTATTCTGTGCCATTTTGAGGCAACATTGGGGGGAAATGTCTCACCAAAAAGAGTCAGAAAATGGGCACCGAGCTGTTGTGAGGAATGAATCAGCCTGTTTCCACAGGTTGATAAATTCCTTCCATGGAGCTTGGACGCCCTCTTCTGGCTCTTTCTGGTGCAACATGAGGTTTTCAGACCAAACAAGCATTGACGTGATGGAAGGACTGCTACATTGTGTCCTTTTTTTCAGTCAAGGGCGTTCTTTCAGTGACGCCACGTACGGTCTCGTCACTAACGCAAAAACAAGACTTCCGGAATATTCAGCACGATTCTTAAAACGTAAAATATAGCTATATGCGGTGCATCTTCTCAGCCCCTTCCAGCACTGTGTTAATATTATATAACTATACTTCGAGGATTTTCGTCTATTGCGGGTGGTCCTGGTCCCCATTAGGCAGTGAAAAACGAGGGATTACTTTATACACTCGATTTTCTCTTTTGCTAGAATCTATTTTTCTGGGCAAAGTCTCATTAAAATCCCACTGGAGTTGTAGGTGGGACCTGCCCCCTTGCAGTTGGCTCCTGCATGCGAAAGTAAGTGTGAATTATGAATTAGCCTTTTTTTAGTCCATGGTCGCAAGGAGCATATACATCAGACTGAGTATTAGACCACCAATTGTATAAAATTGACAGAACACTATAAAATATAGATATATGGGGGGGATATTTGTTGTTGTTCTTGCTGTTTTATTGTATTTCCATTCGATTCAAAATGGTAAATGGTTTGAGATGCAAACGCTTAGTGTTGAGTGCGGCCAAGGAACGAATAAAAAACAAATTTCTCAAAGCAGCATTGGGATTGTTGTAAACCGTTTCAGAAACCGTTTTGAGTGAAAGATTCGACACACCCTTTCAATTGACAGCCCGAGAAAGTGTATGAAAACGTGTGACCGTGTAAGCGTCTCATACGACAAGCAAGAATGCTGATTATAGAGTATAGTTTCCATCTAAATTTCAATATGGAAAAAATAGCGGTTGTGGTTTTGATAGTCGAAAAAAAAATCTTGGGACTTGCGTTCAAATGGGTGTGGAAGGGGCATGAGAACATTATTTGCTTCAACTCCCTCCCACCTCTTCTTTTTTTCATCTCCCTCCCATCTCCTTCGACCGGGCGTTGCCCGGCTGACTATATATACTCGGATAGAATCCTCTTGAACTCCCGTTTTTCTCTTTACCGCATTTTGCTTACTTAGCCTCCTCCCAGTCTGGTAAGTCTTCTCTTCTTCAATGTAACACTTTTGGGGGGACGTGTTGCGCTCATTTTACTATTGCATCGTGTATAACAGAAGCCACACTTCAAGAAAATAGGAAGACACACACACTCGCGGTGGTTTCAAAGCTCTATAGATCGAGTAAATCGTTGGTCTTTTTTTCGCCGTTTGTAGTTTTTACGACAAAGGTTGCCTGTTGGACACTGGGTGTGTTCCCCGTGCGTCATTGGGTGGTCTGCGGTTTAGGCGCACTGCACTTCTCCCAAGCGACAAGTCGCTGCAGCAAGCAGGCTTTCTGCTTCCTGTCCTTTAGTGAGACCTGATTCCATTACAGGACAACCTGTTTTTACGACTTTTTGTCTTGCTGAAATCCAGTAGGAAAAAGGCGGATGTGGAACACAGGGCAGCAGCCACGAGATAAGGATGTCTGTTTCTTCCGGAACATTTGTTCTTATATTAAAAGAATTTGCCCCGAGTGCCAGTGAAAGCAACACTCGTGTCCTCCCTTTGAGCTTCACTGTTTGGTTTGGCTGGGGATGTTATAATGAGCTGTTTGTCTTTAAGGTGCCCTTTAAATAAACGCATCTTATGCTGTAATACTCTTAATATATTTTTATTTCTTACATACTAAACACTGTAGTTATTTTTACAATATTGATATTTTGTGCAGACGCACAAATGTAATATGGTCTCCACACAACTCACTCAAATCCTGATATTGTCACTGTCGTATGTGACACTGACTGACAACTGTGATTTTTAAATTCAGTATCTTGTAAATCGATCAGCAATATCATACGGTGAAGGGCTCTGCAACGACCACTCCTCATAACCCCCTGCACATTCACAGCCCCCACCTGTCTCTGCAACCATGAGTGACTTGGAGAAATGCATGGAGAACCTGATTGTCATTTTCCACCGCTACGCCAAGGACGACGGTGATAGCAGGACGCTAAGCAAAAAAGAACTGAAAAAACTACTGGAGGTAGAGTTACCCACCTTCCTCAAGGTAAGAATATGTTATCTTGATGTAATAGGTCAAGTCATTTATAAAATGGATCTTCTTTTCCTTTTCTGCTTTTCCCTTCAGGACATACTACATACGCTACATAAAATGGATCATGCTGGATATTTTTAATTACTGTCATTTGATGACCATAATGACTATAACTATGCATTTAATTCATAATATATGAATGTGACTGGTTGTTTGTTGCTGTTTGCCCTGTAATTGATTGCAGGACTCCCATAATTCTTACGGGGAAGATTTATAGAGAGTGGATGGATGAATGGAGACTGATAGCTTTTCGTCAAACAAAAATGCTCGAAAAACATTACAAAATTAAAAATAACCCAAACAGGCATCATTTCTATTAAACCAATGTCATTTTTCAACAATATCTAAGATAATGTACAGTATTTGATTTTTCAAGCTTTGTGGAATGTGTGAAAAATCAACCCCCCCCCCCCCCCAAAAAAAAAAATAGAGTAAATTCATTATATTGTCAAGAACTACATAAAAACACTACTGCCTAACAACAACAGGTCATAGTGACCATTTCTCACATCCAATTCTCATATTAGAAAAGCCAGGAATGTTAGTTTTCAGTTCAAAATGGTCTAAATGGCCCCTGTTGGACGTCAATAAAAAGCATTGCACATTCTACGTGCATAAACAGTGTGAATTTTTACGAAATTATCTTTGAGATTAACAAAATGGGAATTCTTACACCACTAAAACATAATATACTGAAAACCTGTGTGAACCTATAATGCTAATTCTGGAACTTCTTTTACAATCAATGGACGGATGCGATATGAAATAGTTCACAAGTCCACTTATATAGGTCGATAGCTAGGATGCTAACTGTTGGTGTGTTAACAAATAGCAAGATAACAACCGACTGTAAGTACAAGAAGGCGCAAAGTGAATCGATATGAATTATTCATTTATTCATCTTCTGAACTGCTTATTCCTCACGAGGATGGCGGAGGCTGCTGGAGCCTATCCCAGCCATCTTTGGGCAGTAGGTAGGGGACACCCTGAATCGGTTGCCAGAAAATCGCATGGGATGTGAATTATAAATGATAAAATACTCCCTGCGAACAGTTATGTTATAGATAAAATACACAAATGGTGGATGTGTCAAGTTAGCTGGTTTGACTGTATGGACCCTTTTAAAATAGACCATCCTGCTTTGTATTTATTTATTGCAGACTCAAAAGAACCCCAAAACGGTGGATTGCATCTTGCAGGACCTGGACCTGAACAAAGACGACAAGTTAGACTTTGAAGAGTTTCTACCCCTAGTCGCGGGCCTTTCCTTGGCCTGTGAGAAGTGCTATGTGCTTCACCAAAAGAAGGGCAAACAATAAAGGCAATTTCAGTTCTGCGTTACATGAATATAAACCTTTGACTGAATATGACTTTGTCTGCATGATTACTCACACCTTAAAAGTCTGTTGTTGTACATGTATTTTGATTCTTTCATGATTTGAACATATGGAAACATTTTAGCCCAAAGATGTCTGCCCTGTTCTTTCTGTCTCTGAAAAAATGTGATTGATAAGCATGAAGTTGATACATAGCAGGTGGCCCAAAAAGGATTTGGCACTACAATCTGATTTCACTTTGAATGTTTTCTTCTCGATTGTGTGTACTAAAGCCACAAAGCTACCAATATTCAAATTAATCGTGCATGTATTTGAGTCCTAAAACTTTCACGGCTGAATTAAAATGTTATCGAGTGGCAGAAATGCTTCTCTTCTTTTTCTTAACTAAATTAGTAAATGGCCAGATGTTGCTTCGCAAAGTTTGACGTTTAACGGGTCCAAAGAAATGTGTTCAGGCCCAACCCATGACCCCCGCCCAAAAAAAACACAAACGCAAAAAGAAAAAAAAGGAAGCCGTAAGCAGCCATGATCCAAACCCTAAAAACACATTTTTCATCACATAACATCATTTTTTCTTCCCTTTTGACACCATATTCTATCCAGATTTAAGTTTCACAATTTCACCCAGTCAAGTTTCCTTGATTCAACCTTTGCAGATTACAGTTTTCCTAAACTGCACTATCTACTGGAGCTGTTGAGAAACCTTCCAGACTCCCCCCTTTAATGCATTCAAACTCCTCCCACTTCAATATTGAACAGGGCCTGCAGGATGACTCAGCATCTGGCACCAGAGGTTTGCAAGTGGTTTATATCACGCCCTAAGAACACAGGATCGTAGATTCTGAGGAATTCAAAGCATCCGATACATTGCCATGACTACGCTGCCTATGAACACACACTGCACACTAAAATCCAGCAAATGGAAGACATTATTTGGGGAGGGCAAATCCCAACTAAAGGCAAGTTATTTATCATTATAAGAACAGTAATACACAGAATTAAAGGTCCGCATGGTAACTTAAATCATATGCTTAGAATCAGGCATTGAATAATACATGTTAATTCTGGAATGTCTCCATCAAAGGACACGAGCTGTTGTGCTACAGGGCTACCTACACAGGTGGATGCTAACATGCTAACAGTTACTGTGCTAACATATGAATTGGATTTGCTTTATTAGTCTCGCAGTGGAGAAATTTACATTTCACAGCAGCAAAGAGATGAAAGGCATGAAAGTAGAAAAACAAAGTACATGAGCTGCTGGAACACGATAGCAACCTTAGTTTTTTTTAAAATAATGCAATGGATTTTAATGTAAGATCTTATTAGATTGTACGGTTGTATTTGAAATACATTACTAACACTAATAAAGGCAAATCCAATCCAATATATTATGCAAATATGTTGCGTAAATGGCAATATGCAAACCTGAATCCAAAAAGGGCCAAGGCATATCATTGAAGATTTCGAAAGAGGATTTCTCAAATGTTACAAGTCGTACATCATGATTCCAGCTCATGTATTTTTTTGCAACCTGAAGGGAGATGGGAAGTAAAAACTAACCACTAGATGGGAGCATCGATCAAGAGATTTTTTTTACATTATCACGCATCTACGCCGACTAGTCTTAATACTTTTTTATTGCGTTTGTGAAATATGAATTAAGCAGCAAATTACACCAGATGATTGTTTATTTATACTGATACAATTCGACATACGTGTTTGGATTTTCTGTCTTTTATTGCTTGTATTGATAAACAGTGTGTGTGTGTGTGTGTGTGTGTGTGTGTGTGTGTGTGTGTGTGTGTGTGCGCGCGCGCATGCGCGTGAGATTCGTTATTTGCATGTGTATGCTCCAATTGGCCCGGAACCAGTTGCGTCGTGTCCCACGCCTATGTATCGAAGTTACCTGGGATTGGCAAATGCAACACCCGTTTGTTTATTCATACTGAAACAATTCGACAAACGTGTTTGAATTTCTGTCTTTTATTGCTCATATTTATAAATGCCAACTTCCGGAAGTCACCTGGGATTGGCTCTACCCTCACGGTCATGTGATCATCTCAACATCTTTTAACGTAGGTGTGGCGAGAAACCACAATAATTTTTTTTAAGTTTCGTTTGAGATTTTTGTCAAGCTAACAATGTAAGTACACATCCAACACAAACAACGAGAGAAACTCATATAGACAAGTGGCTTCTTTGTCAAACTGGATACAGCACATGTACTCGAGGCAAAACCAGAGCGGTAAAACCCGTCTAGGTGGAGTCTGAAACATTTTACACAGATCACATTTGAGTTTGTGTATGTGTCATTAAACGAATTAGCCAAACTATATAAGACAATGCATCTCAAATGAGCCCATCGCACATCTCTGGAAAAATCACACAAGAGCACTTCTTGTCTGTTGAATAAATAGTAAGGCTTAAGGAATTTGCGCAACAATATTGGGAGTAAGCTGGATACGTGTATCTCTTATCATTGGTGATATTCAAATCAAATAAATCAAAGGAACCTACTTTTCCCCAAACTCAGTAGCCATGGGCCGCCTGGATGAAGTCATTATAATGTTGACGGATCTCTGCTCAATACAACACTGACGGCGACAAGTATTTGAACACAGAGGAGATGAAAATGTTGCTTGAGAAAGAAGTCAACATCAACAATTTCCAAGTGAGCCAACACAGTGAACGCATTCGCAGCATGCTGGACTCAATTACGTATGTGAGTTATATCGCCTGTAACTTAACATTCTCTTGATTTGTGGTTTAACAGGGGAATCTCACGATGGACAATGTCAAGCAGAGCTTGAAACAGTTGGACAGTGACCAAGAGATCGATGTCAGGCTCCTTGACTTTGGCAGAGCTGTGACTCAATTGGCGATTGTGTATCACCGCAATAAAATTAAGGGGCAAAAAGCTTAAAATAACAATTATGATAATAAAGTCGAATCATCAGGAATGATGTAATGAAAAATGGCAACGTGCTACTGTAAGTGACTACAAAGGAATTGTTCCATTAAAATAGGCGGGTTTGTTACTGAGCTGCTGGTCTTTTTTTCTGTATGATTCTTCTCAATACACATTTAACAAGTCATTGATAGACCATCCATCCATCCATCCATCCATTTTTCAATCCGCTAAGTCAAAAAAGGGTCGCACGGCGTGCTGGAACCTATCCCATGCAGCTATCTTTGGGCAGTAGGCGGGCTACACCCTGAACTGGTGGACAGCTAACAGCAGGCCACATATCAACAAAACACACCTAAGGACACATTAACAATAACAAACGAGGACAAATTCAAGTGTTTCATTGACCTGCAATGCACATTTTTAGAATATGACAGTAGAAAGTATCACGAGAAAATGCACGTGGAGAACATGCAAAGTTCACGCAGCAAAGTCGGACACTGCACTGTGAGGCTGACATGCTAACCAGTTGAGCATTGCATCGCCGCCTTTGAGGGCCCTGTCTCTTTATTGTGGTGGACCTCCAACTTTATTAGAAAACTCCAACATTATTAGGAGTGATTTTATTTTTGTGTGTGTACAAATAACAAAACAAACTTTCATGTCACCTTTGCATCAGGTTTAGTGGCATGTTATTTCTCAAACTGACTATGCATTTTATCATTACGCTGTCGCTCTAGGTCATGTTGAGCATAGTGAACTTGGTCGTGATTTCTCCTTTTATCTGTTCCTTCACTAAATGCTAAAAAACAACAAATACAACGGGCCGAAATGCAAAAACATTTGTTTTGACTGACCTTTCCTGGAAGACCTGCCTACCAAGTGTGACTCTACCAGGAGCAAACTGCAGATAGTCATTATTGGTAAACTCCATCACCATGACGAGGTCAGACCTGAGAGGGGGTTATATCATAATCAATTGGCAAAATTATAGTGTATTCCAAGCTGTTTATTAAAGATCCATGTACCACACGGCTGAAGAGCAAAGGCTTCGGAAAACAAGCGATTATATCTGATATCACATGAAATTAATTTATTTATTTCTAAACTAAGAAATAATCATTTTATGACGCCCTCAGCCCACAAATGTTGATTGAGAAAGTTAAATAACACAATGAGCATCTTTCAAAACAAATGAGGCAAGTACATATGCATCTCTCTCTCTCTCCTAAAGTCACTTTAGTTCGCTGACGAAGCCTCTTGGATAGGAGGCGAAACGTCCGAAACCTTCACATTTGTACAGATGACGGCTGAAGAAACCTTCTCATCGATGGACCACTCCTGTACGACTGAGAGCTTACACAGATGCGAGTGCAAGGTTACAAGATTTCCCCAGATACTCATTTTCCCTCCTACATTCCAAAAACATTGGTGGAAGGTTAATTGGGAATATACTGTAACTGCTCCTAGGTGTGAATGTGAGTGTGAATTGTCGTTTCTCTATTTGTGCCCTAGCAACCAGTTCATGGAGTACGCCGACTGTCAACCAAAAACAAGTGGAATACAAGCGACAGCAGACACATGACCGAATACTGAATGTCGGAATTAAAAAAGCGGTTTCACTGTCAAATTACATGGGCTTAGTCAAAAAGGTGAAACCGGACTCGATGGCATAGAAAACATTTTATTTAAATTACCTTATATTGTGTGTGTGTGTGTGTGCACCTGTGTGTGCACATATGTCATTATAAGTCTTAAATAAGATGATGCATCTCGCTTGAGTTTATCACACCTCTGGGGAGTCACAAGATATCGTATTGTCTGCTGAACACACTGCAAGTGCTAAAAAAAGTTGCACGATAGAGTTTGAGTATGCTAGAAGTGTGTTAGGCTAAACTGTAATCGTGTGCAATGCTCAAATTGTGTTGCTTTTGTTTGTTTGCTTTTTTGTTTTTTAAGATAATGTTTCCTGTTCTTTCATTCAATACAATTATAGGAAGAAGACTTCACAAACCTCAGCAGCAATGGGCCGCTTAGATGAAATCATTGTAACGTTGTCAAACCTGTGAGGAATATAATGACGATGAAAAGAAAAAGTGTTTGGACAAGGATGAGATTGCAGCCTTGCTCGAGAATGAACTTCAAACCAACAACTTTCAATTGAGGGACTTTAGGCGTGAACACAGTGAACATATTAATCACAATAGGATATAGTTCTGAGCATTCGCAGTATTTCCTGTGCCTTAACGTTTTGGTTTTGGATTTGACGGGGGAAACTCACGATGGAGAATATCCCAAAGATGTAGAAGCAGATGGAAAAGAAGATGACGAGCTCAAACTCCTTGAACGCTGTGACTCAACTAGCAATGTTGTACTCCTGCAGGAATAAGACAGGGGAAAAGTTTAAAAGAAAATACAGTGATAATCATATTAAATATGGTTTTATGCTGGTAGAATCAACGACAGAGACATTCTTGAATTTGGGTGCATTACAAAGTTGCTGGTAAATTTTCATTTTAAGACAGGAAGTGAATTAGAAAATAATACAGATTTTCAAGGTGATTTCTATTTATTGAAGTGATTCTCAAGTCCTTTTTTCTGATATGCCCCTTTTAGAAGACGAAAAAAATTATAATCCCTCAATGCCAAATGTGGCACGTCCTATGTACCTTATATGTTTACAAAAAAAAAAAAACAGATGAAGGGTTAGCGAATATAAAGAGACCAGATTTAACAATGGTTCTATTTAGGAGCTTAATCATACAATTTATAATCGATTACGTAGTATTTTGATCAACATCACGTCTCAAAATGTTTCATATTGTACATGCTAGCGCTAATTCGATAGCACTAGCCAAACCTGGATGTTAGTGTTACGCTCTCCACTCTGGTAATCGGGGGAGATACGGTGTTGCGGTGTACGTCTCGACTGAACCGTGGTTTACTTCGAATGCCCAGAGGTAATACAAACGTATGCGCACAACAACTTCCTGTCCAACAATGCAAATCGGTCCGACACGAAACACTACCCAAAGCAGATGTTCCTTGTATAAAAAAACATTTTAGATGTACACGATACCATTTGTAAACCAATGTAACTATGCGATTTGCTTTACCTGTAACCAAAATACTAAATAAGGTACTTTTTAACCTGTCACACTAGCACTGAGGCTTACAAAGACACAAACCTGTAAACTCTGCTATATATTTTTTAATATCGTACAGTTTTCTGAAATAGATACTATTGCTTATACTTGCTATTAACTTCCTGTGAATCTACGTTGGATTGGAAGAATGTCTGTGCATCTCACTGTTATATGGAAGATTTGTAGCTAATTAACTTTCCCTGCCTGCGACCGACACGACATCATTCAGCCGGACATTTCTTGTTTGTACAGTACAAATTGTACTGTACAAAAAAAAAATCCAATCCACAACTTTATTTGAGTCCACCGTGTATTTTTCTAGACATTGAAGGCATTGTTTTGTTTTCGAGATTTTGCACTGATGGAGTTTGTTTGGGGTTTGATGGGGTTTACATTTATAAGCATATGAAAACAACTCTGATGCAAAGTATTTCGAGTCAGAGTTACAATTCCACTCCACACATTTTTACTGTGACAGATATGAGTGATTAGTCACGCCTACATCTTTTTGACAGCTTACTCCACTGGAAAAACAGTGTGTGACAAAAGAGAAAATAATGTCACGTGACTTTTCAGTCCATTGAGAGTGCCAGGTCATGAGAAAGAGACATGTATCAGCTCCTCCTGCTCAGGTTCTTTACAGCGTGAACAACACAAGAAAAACAAGATTATTCAACAACAAAGCTATACGTCCGGCAGAGCCACTTATAGAGAGAGCTTCGACTTGGCTGACTTGCAAGAGCAAATCATCATTCAAATTGATATCCGTATTTCTATTGACTGTGGTCAGGTTAGCCTTGTTAACAAAACAGGCATACACAATGCCAACATGACATCACCATGTAAGGCTTTTCCTTCAAAGTTTGCACATGCAGCACATCATTGGCTTGACCTGTCTTATTGATTTGTGGTTGGCATTAACCGATATTATATTCCCCAAATATACACTACTGTTGCCATCAAAATAACCACTGTGTCAAAAAGGATCAAATTGAATCCGAACACATTAAGTACTTTTGATCGTGACAGCTTGACACAGATGGAGTTCATAACAAACCACTTTTAACAAACCAGACTGATGAGTTGACTTGAATTGCGTTTTGACTAGGGCTGGAAAAGAAGGTGTTCAAATCCGCTGAATATAAAATTGCTGCTATACAAACCAAAAATAAGTGTACAACTTGTACTGTAGACAGTTTTTTGAAAAATGTTGACATTGGCTCTACATGTACTGCTCACCTATTCATCAGTGCCATTAGTCATCAGGCTGTGTTGACTGTTTAAAAGGATTCCACCTCATTCGCACACTCACCTTGCTGGAGAACCAGATAAGATCAGACTCACATACCGTAAGCGTAAGTACTGATGGAACTTCTGATATGAACTGTATGTCTTGTGTCTGAGTCTATCTTTGCGAATATCGACATCATCTGAATTATTTTATATATCTTGCAACACTATCTGCATTAATAACAACTTCTGGTTTGGTTTTTAGTCTATTTTGTAACTATGGTGAACATCCCCAACACTCTGAGCCTAACATTTAACCATCCTAAATCAAGGTCTTTTTTTCTCCTGTTTCCCCAGAACCTGATTAGAAACAGATTTTTTTCCATCCCAAAGCAGCCATGTTGCAACTGGAAAAGTTAATTCAAAAGTTTGTAGATCTATTTGAAGAGTACGCCGGTGAGGAAAATGACTGTTTGAGCAGGGATGAGTTTAAAGCGCTGGTCCTTGATGAAATCAGTTGCCCTGACTATAAAGTAAGTGACAAATCAGTAAAATTATGTGCCATTAATTAATATATGTATGTATGTATGTATGTATGTATGTATGTATGTATGTATGTATGTATGTATGTATGTATGTATGTATGTATGTATGTATGTATGTATGTATTTTTTGTATTTTTTTTTTTTTTATTTATTTATTTATTTATTTGTGTGTGTGTGCGCGTGTGATTGCGTTCGTGCGTACATACATATTTATGTATGTATGCATGTATTTATTTATTTATTTATTTTTGTTATTTATTTACATATTTATTTATTTTTGTCAAGTGGCCCTTTTTGTGTGTTGACAGGGGAAACTAGAGAAAGACGATATTGACAAGATGTTTGACGAGCTGGATAAGAACGATGACGACCAGCTCAGCTTCCCGGAGTACATCATGTTAATGGCCAAAATGACAAAATGTCAACGCCGAAAGGCTGGAGGGAGGGGTCGCCGTAGAGGCAGGGGCGGCAAGGGCGGCAAGGGCGGCAAAGGCGGCAGGGACAGTGATGATGAATGAAATGCATAATGCTCTGTCATTTATGAGTTTTGTATCTCTGTTTGGTTGTATCACTGAAAGTAAATTACAAATACATATATTCATTGGTGATGCTGTTTTTTTACAGTATGCATACTGAATATTATAATAAAATCCCATCAAAAGCACTTTTTGGAAAGAAAAAGGGGGAATCAGTTGGAGGAAGGAGGCCATTATACAGGGGCCTTAATAAGAAACAAGATTTTTCACATTGTTGAGATGTTTACCAGTAACCTGGCAGTGAGCTTTGTTAAAAAAAAAAAAAAAAAAGAAAAACAAGAATGATTGCTTTATAGTGCAGTCCAGACAGTTTAAATCAATATGCCTCGCATACTTTAATTAAAAGTACACCATTTGAGGGTTTGGGGTTAAAATCTTGGCTCTGAGCCTTGTGTGTGGAGTCTGCTTCCGTGTTTTCTATAGGTCATGTCATATCATTTCACATCGTGTCACGTCAATTCACATCACGTTTCTTGTCAGTCGGACAAGATCATATCATGTTCTGTTGTGGCAGTTGCCATGACACCAAAAAGGCATTCAGGAAATGTGTTATAGGAAATGCCCGAAAGCACTCGTGGTAAACCTGTCTTTGTATTTACATTGAAAAATTAGATGACTCAGTGACGGTGTAGATTTGGGTGTGAAGGGTTGTACTTGTTCTATTTGTGTCCTGCGACTGACTGATGATGCATTCAGTGTTGTCTCCCTTCAGCCTGAAGTCAGCTAAAATGAACACGTTCATTAACCTTTAGCGATAGTATGTATTTTTTTCTGTATAACTTCAAATCCTCAAATACAATCATAACATACTATTTACAATCTGGGGTACATTGTTGGCTGTGTCTCCAAATGCTCATTTTAATAATGGCAGTGCCAACATTAAATTGGATGTGTCATTCTAGAAAAAACAAGGTGTGAAATACAAAAATACAAACAGCTTTCTCAGTAACAATTAGTAAATATAAAAAGTCATCTAAGGTTACATGGTAAAACATCCTCATTCACTGGGTTGCTTTGAATGCCATTTTAAGCAAACGGTGAGACAGTAGCTTGATTTATTCAATGTTGTTGGAGTACAAAAACATTTCTAAAACGTGTATTGTAGGGATTACCAAAGCTGTTGACCCCTGCTTGATAATGTGACGTGAAGAATGCCACTTTTAGACAACTGCAGTCCAATTGAGGTCAATTTTCAACTTGCATTTAAGGCACCACTTTTTGGTGTATGCTTTTTAAATTATTGTTAGTCCTAAAAATACCGACACATGACAAAACAACCAGGAGTAGTTTTCAGATGAAACAGTCAATCAAAACCGTAGACGGAAGTAGTGTATAACAGGTTAGACATCTTCTTTTGACATTTGTCCTCGGCGGCGTCACTTGAACTTGTCATCCAATCACACAAGTTAGGTAAGTCGCTGTTTCTTTCCAAATATACTGAATTTTATACATTAAGTATATCTATATGATGTTCTCTCTGTCCAGAGTCAACATGAGCATTCAGGCACGGTTGATAGAAGCAATGTGCATTCTTCAGGACACATTTATTGAGTATGCAGAGAAATCAGGAGACAAAAACACTATGACCCAAGCAGATTTTGCTTTGATGCTTCGTCAAGAGTGCTGCGTGCAGGTGAGAGAGAGAGAAAGAGGGAGAAAGATTAAATTCCTTAACATTCCAATGCAGTTTTACTACACCACTGCATGCTTTTGTTTAGCTTGACAGCAATCAGTCACTGAAGGAGTTCTTCGACCAGCTGGATTCCAATTGTGATGGTGTTCTGGACTTCAATGAGTTTTGTGTTCTTATGGCAACATTCTTGAAACTGTTGTCACCTTGATGCAAACATTTTTTAACTAGCACAATGTGATTCTAAGTCCTCAACTACCTATACACTGAGTGAATTTTTTTATTACACATGATTAAAATGTGGTAAACTGACATAAATGTGTACTCTTTTGCTTGAAAATATTCAGATCAAACATGTAATTTGAACACGTTTTAATTGTGTATAAAGGACGAAATGTTCAAATTACCAGTGACCACATCCAAAGTGTCTACATCTTTTTTTCAAATGTATATTATCCAAAATGTATCGTGCATACTAATTGTCCTGTTTTTTCAATTTCATACACATCTCATTATGTTGAGTGTTTTGGATTTAAAAAATGAAATGCTGTTCCACTTAAATTCTGTCCCTGCTTGGGTCTCCAGTGGACTGTGTTTACATCTCTGCTGCCATCTAACGTTGAGTTTTTGAATAATCAAACGTGCCAGAAGGGTGAGTCCATCTGTCGAAGTACAGTTTAAATGATGTATTGATTGTTGAATTAATCATTTTGGGCATTTTCACACTAGGCAAGAAAGTTGTTTTAAAGGGGAAAATTGTGTTGAATTTACCTACTGTATTCTTGTCTTTTATGCGCGAAAGCGCGGTCTCGTAATTCATCGGCTTCTTTCGGCATTTTTCGCCTTCCCGGGCAGTGGAATGGTTTAGTTTGCACAGCTGATTAGCTTGCTGCTACCCAGCTAATATCCGCCACTTATTCGCTTTTTTTCCCAACTAGAGCGGATGGCACAATTGTTGTAACAAATGGCGGATGTCGAGGGGCACGTATTTTGTACACCGTTGCCTCAGCATTCATCGTATAACGGTACCCGGAGCGGCGATATAACACCCGACGCCGGCGGCGGCTTCCAGACTCCGAACACCACCGTGACGTCGGGCCCACGGCTCATCCGAATAGTCAAGTCAGAGTCGGGCTACGGTTTCAACGTCCGGGGACAAGTTAGTGAAGGTGGGCAACTCCGGAGCATTAACGGGGAATTGTACGCCCCGCTGCAGCACGTCAGCGCTGTCTTGCCGGGAGGTGCCGCCGACGTCGCCGGTATTTCCAAAGGGGACAGGATTCTTGAAGTGTAAGTGCAATTGCATTTGTCCGGACGCTGATTTAAGGGTCACCCATGCTGTTCGTTGTCTGTATACAAAATTAACGGGGGAAAAACTGTAAGTGCCACTGTTTAAGATACCCCGAGATGGTGAATCGATTGTTTGTGTAAGAGTCACTCATTATACATTCCTGTCACACGTCCCATTTCAACCCCACTTTCGTAGACCACCAACCCATTTCCTATGTATGCATCTTTTTATTGTACCACCACAGCCAAGCCATTTGGGTCTCATCAACATCACAAAGTTGTGACTGGCTCGTGTTCTAAAATTTCACCGCATTACGCCGTGCCGTGGAGATTGGTGGCTGATGTTAGGCTCTGTTGCTATGGAGAGGGGTGTGCAGCATCCGTTTCAGCATCATCTCCGTGTGTGTGCGCATGCAAAGTATGCAGAAAGACAAGAACGGTCATTCCTGATTGGCTTTGCTCTCGCAAAGTTGCCATCTCATTGGCTGGTAGCTGCATGCTGGATGGCCTGCAGTAATCTGGCAGTTTGACTGACCCCGTTATTTCTGGGCACTTGTGTGCAGGTTTTGTCACTGCACCTCAAGAACTTCAAAGGCAAATGCTCTCATCCTATTAAAACATGCTGATGATGCCAAGAACACATCGATGAGTGCTCAGACCAGTCTGTCCCATTGGTTTGCCTAGCTTTATTGTTTCTTCTATTACTGCGACTCTTTGTTTTTTTTGTATTTTGCAGTAATCTGTAATACCCGTGCCACTGTCCTGCCACAAAGTCGATTTTGATATCACACAGTAGACATTTGGTTCATGCTAGGCTCTAAATCTTTATTTTCTGTAAGGAGCAAACTTGTGAATCAAAGACTTAATTTGAGGATCAACGTTCTAATTTTGAGGAACATTTTTTTGACGGTTCTTCCGATGGACATGGAAGAAATGTTTTTATTACACATAAAATACGACAAATATTTTTCATTTTCATAAATATATATATTTTTTTCTCAATGAAAGATGGTGGCAGGTGAAGACAAAAATTATGATAAATTAGTAAAACCTCCAGAGTACTAGATTAGAATGTGCCTGTGCCTTTTTGCACTTCTAGTTTTGCCAAGAGGGTGAAATCATAAATGACAAACAACAACAACATAAGATCTCAAAACAACTGATCCAAGCCAATAAATCATTCCCTGGAAACAACTGCCGTAACGGCACAGTGGAAAGTGCTGAAGCTGCAAAGACCAAAGTCACGGCATGAGGTGCTTATGTAGTCATAAAACCGCAAGATTGAAGTGCTTGGCAAAGTGCTAACTCTGTGCTGTACACTTTTTGGTCATGCTACCTGATTATGGCTGCTTACCTCCTTGGTTCATTCGTTCTATCTACATAGCGTGACACAGTCCGGTATGACATCTGTACAGCTGACACCAGATCAGCTGTTAGTCACAAGTTCCACTGAAATATTTCCTGTTAGTCTGCGTTCCAGCTGACTACTGGCTATTGTGCCTCTGCCACAAGCATATTGCTTCACCACTGTTAACCTTGGCTTTGGCAGTACCTTTGGGCAATATCAGCTCATATAACTATTTTATTGTATTTATTTGTTTATTTTTTATGCTTACAATACGCTATAACTAGCGGTGGTAGGCTGTATCAAATCAGCGAACATCGCTTTGGTTAGGCCACTAAAATTAATGTATATACCTAATGTGAAAGGGCAAATAGTGACTCACAAACAAATGTGTTCCTAGTATTAAATTGTTGTGACCCTGTCATTGATTAACTAACGTAATTTCCGTTGTATAAGGCGCACCCAACAGCCTTGATTTTCTTCCAAAGATGACCCTGCGCCTAATACGCTGCTGCGTGCGCCATATATGTGAAGTCATATTGATCCCCAACAGGTCTCGCAACTACTATCAACAGCTACTGACTCCATTTCCCCTGTAAAAGAAGTCGTGTGTAACCACAGCCTCTATTGCAGCGCCTCATAATGTAGTGTGCCTTTATATTTGGTCATGTTTTACATATTTACATACTGTATTATATTTGGAAAACATTTTTCATTCATCGAATGTGCGCCTTATAGTCCGGTGCGCCTTATATACCGGAAAATATAATACTTGACAGAAATTGCTGTAACAGAGTCGAGGTGGCTATCATCATCTCGACAGCTTCCCGAACCAGTTTTCTTCTCGTCCTTTTCTTCATTCTTAGAGTGGTGTCCAATTGTTAGTAATGTGATTGCTGTGGCATATTTTCACCCTTGGATCAAGCCTGTCTCCACTTTGTGCCATATTCATCTCATCTCATCTCCCGTACCGCTTATTCCTCATTAGGGTCGCGCCGGTTGCTGGAGCCCATCTCAGCTGTCTTCGGGCACGAGGCGGGGGACACCCGGAATTGGTTGCCAGCCAATCACAGGGCACACAAAGACATACAACAGTCTCTCTCACACTCACACCTCGGGACAATTTGGAGTGGTCAATGTGCCTGCCATGCATGTTTTTGGAGTGTGGGAGGAAACCGGAGGACCCGGAGAAAACCCACGCGGGTCCGGGGAAAACATGCAAACTCCACACAGGGAGGCCAGACCGGGACGCGAACCGGCGACCTCTGCACTGTGAAGCCGGTGTGCTAACCACTCGACTACCGGGCCGCCTTTGTGCCATATTGTAATGCATAATTCATAAATTATTTTGCAACCTTTCCCAGACAGATACCTTTCGAATAATCAGATCTTTTTTTTGATTTGTAAAAATGTTACTAAAGAATTAATTGTATTTAAATAAATATTGCACTGTTGTAGGATATAATGTAAAAATAGCAAAGGCTGCAATTTGGGGGTGGAAAAAAAACGTATCAATGAATAACTAATCATTTTACCCTCCATGACACATGTGCTTGTTTTTTCTTCCTTTAAATAGAAACAGAGTGAATGTTGAAGGTGCGACACACAAACAGGTGGTGGACTTGATCCGGGCCGGAGAGCGGGACTTGGTATTGACCGTGCTCTCAGTACCGCCTCAGGAATCCGACTGTCTGGATGTTGGGGACGATGGCTCGGCTCAGTACTGTTACGACTATTCCGACAAGCAGGCTGTCCCCATCTCTGTGCCCAGCTACAAACACACTGAGTTCAATCAGGAAAAGTTTGTGGTGAGTATATGAGAAGAAGATGAGATGTATTAGTTGGTTTTGGTCAATGAGTCGATGCGGTGGAACCGCTAAAATCAATTGCTAATCTCACAGGAAGTTGTTAATTGAGGAAATGTGCAATACAGCACACCACAATTAATTTTTATTTAATACTTCCCAGTTTCAAGCCTACCTGTTGTCTCCCTCCCAGGTATATCATGTCTTCATGGCGGGAAGGCAGCTATGTTCTAAGCGCTACAGAGAGTTTGTGATTCTACAGCAGAATCTAAAAAGAGAGTTTGCAAACTTCACATTCCCCAAGCTGCCCGGGAAATGGCCTTTTTCTCTTTCGGAGCAGCAGCTGGATGCGCGACGCAGAGGCCTGGAAGAATATCTGGAGAGAGGTATGGAGAGAGAAATTATCTGTCAGTGTACTTTGCAGCGTGCATCCTAAATAAGACCAAATTACTTATAAATATTCATAAACTCCCCATAGTATTGACTGTTTTCACACCGGATTCATGAAATATTAATTCCTCCCACTTTTACTTTTTTATACCATTTATCTGCAGTGTGCTCTGTCAGGGTCATTGGCGAAAGTGACATTATGCAGGAGTTCTTGTCAGAATCAGATGAAGTAAGAGATGACTGTTGTCCTCTAACCCATGCGTGTGTTTTATTCCACCGCACTTAGTTATCTCAGTGCAATTTTCCTTCTCATAATTTAGAACTCCAACGGCCTGTGGGATGTGGACCTGAGAATAGCCCTTCCCGATAAGACCGCACTTACTGTGCGGGTGCGCAAAAATTCCACCACTGATCAAGTGTACCAGGTATCTAAAAATAAATAAAGAAAGAAAAGAATCTTTCATCACATCATACAATCATCAGTCATATTCAAGTTCCGCATGCCGAGGTCCTTGACCCCTTTCTTTGTCTTTCAGGCTTTGGTTATGAAGCTAGGGATTGACAGCATAACGGCCAGCTACTTTGCACTCTTTGAGGTCATCAACCACACCTTCTGTGAGTAAATATTGGAATTGAACACAAATTGCCCTTTAAGGAATTAGTGTGACCATATGAAAGTATAGCTGGAAAAAACTGACATGCAGGAAATAAAATTTTCACTTTATTTCCTGCATTTCAGTTTCTTTTTTTTCTTTTAACAACAGTCCAAGCATTTTTTTGGAGTATTGCACAAGTCATATACACTCAAGACATAGGGGGAAACACTTCATCATAAAATGCAATTAAACAACTCACATTGATTGTAAATAATAAATATAAAATGCAAATTACATGTATTTTTTTTAATAAACGAAAAAAGCATTTTACGCAGACATTCAAAATTGTTATTTTACCCCAACCACTAACCTGGCTGTTTTCAAAATCACCCATTGTAGCCTTTCTGCATGATGGTAATTCAAATTCCATGTTTTCTTTATCTTTTGAAGCATATTTGTCCACTCTGTTTTATTATTTTCTTTTGTTCAGTACGAAAGCTTGCCCCCAATGAGTTTCCCCACAAGTTATACGTGCAGAACTACACTTCAGCCATCCCTAGAACCTGCCTCACAATGCGCAAGTGGCTCTTCACTACCCAAGAGGAGCCATTGCTCAATGACAACCAACTCGTTGTCTCCTATTTCTTTCACCAGGTGAGTTATGTTGAATTTGTACGTGTGCTGTAATAGTGGGACATATATTTTTCTCACTCTAAAGTGATTTATCTCCATACAGGCCTTGGAGGATGCCAAGAAAGGTTTTATCAAAGTAGAGCAGAAGTCTTACCAGCTGCAGATGGTTGCGGAGCAGAAAAACATGTCAACGGTCAGTCTCGCATCTACACAAACATACGTTTGATAAATATGAACTGCCTTACGAACTTAGACATCCTCGAGCCACATCTATTTCATTTAATTTGTGCTCCCAAGGCAAAACAAGTGATAAGACCCCTGACACGCCACCTCTATTTAAAGCGCGAATTCGCTGATATGCTCCTGAGCTAGGAAACGAGTGAATCATCTCAACACTTTGCCTGTAATTGATAACATGAATCAACATATACATTCTAAGATGGTATAGTCCACCGCAAGAGAGATGAAATGGGAACTCCCCAGAGGTCCGTGATACATTAAATGTTTTGATGGTTTTTTTGAGTGTGTGTATTAAAGGACAACCAACATCACTTTTTTGTTTCCTAACTGACATCAGAAAAACGTTTTATAGCATCTAAAATACCCAAAACACACAGTATGATATTTTTAGTCAAATGCAAAACACCAATAAAAATGACTTAAAGTGTCCAAAATCTGCAAAAAAATGAACCCGGAAGTGGCCAGTTTCAGAATGTCCCGCCCCCTTGTTCGTGGCGTCACCCCAGGACGTCTTGCCTTACTGGAGAATCAAAACAATGGCTTCAGATTCGGCGAATATGCTTTCTTGTTACTCATCCATTTATGAATATCATTCAAATAGTTCTGAAGAGGAAAGCATACATGTTTGCAATCGCTTAAAGAATTTATTCTGTGCCATTTTGAGGCAATGGGGGGGGGGGAGAAATGTAGCACTAAAAAAGAGTGAGAAAATGGCAACAAAGCTCCGTGTAAGGCATTCATCAGCCCGTTTCCACAGGCTGATGAATGCCTTACACGGAGCTTTGACGCCCTCTTCTGCCTGTTTTTGGTGCAACACGAAGTTTTCAGACCAAAAAAGTACAGCTAAATGCATTGACTTGATAGAAGGACTGCTACAATGTGTCCTTTTTTCGGTCAGGGGCGTTCCTTCAGTGACGTAGGGTGAGGACTCGTCACCAACTCAAAAACAAGACTTCCGGAATATTCAGTGCGAGTCTTAAAACGTAAAATATAGCTATATGCGGTGGAACCTTATTAAAATACGCTCAGTAGAAGTCATTTGAAGCCATTTTACAAATTATGGACACAACTTGTGCGGAGACGTCGGTTGTCCTTCAAGCCTACAGCAATAATAATTAATTTAAAATAAACAAAATGTTATTAAGTCATTCACTGCCATTCTATATGCAAAAATGTGTCTACTCAAGTGCCTAGGTTTTTGTCATTTTCACTCAAATTGCAGTACCCACAGAATATTGAATTTTAGGACTACATAAACATTCAATACAGCGTTAGAAACCTGAGACTCTTGTTTCATCAGGAAAAAAATGTTAATTCCTAAGATACATGGGTCTGGAGTTATCTGAGCTTGAAATGGGGGCGGCTGTACAAAATACTATACACTACATTTATTGGATTGGATTGGATGTACCGTTATTCGTCTTGCAGTGGAGAAAAAAATTACATTTCACAGCAGCAAAGTTATGAATGGAAGAGGAAAGGAAAGAAAGAAGTAGAAAAAACAAAATACAGGAGCTGCTGGAATGGCAGCCACTCTCGCGGCGCCATCTTGAAGTAAAAACAAAATAAAAAAAACTAAATACTGTAACAAATAATATGACAACATGAAGACACAGAGTCATTCATTCTTCAGCACTTGCTGTACCCACTTTGTGACATTAACCAGTTCCAGAAGAGAGAGGAGAGGGTCAAAGCGTCCTTTTCAGCAGTGGATCATGGACGTCATGGTGGAATGTTCACGTCTACTACAAGCTAAATGTTGAAAGCAAACACGCAGCTGTAGCATCCATTGACGAAAAGAGATTATCTCACATCTGTCCCACATAAATCCGCTTCAATTCCAAGCCGCGACATATTCATTCCTATTGATTTATATAGCACTTTAACAACATCTGAAGCTGTAACAAACCGATAACATGAACCAAAGGAAAATGTTGCTCCCCCGTGGAAGGGAAAAAACATTGCCAGAGGTCTGACCAGCACCAAGGACAAATGTGATCACGTAGCGGACTCGATTTAAAATCCATTGTGGTAGTGTCCACAACTCAAAACAATCTGTCAAAAAAAGATCAAAAGTAATGTTCAAACCTTCAATGTCCTTTCCCTTTTCCTTTTCCTTTTGCAGTATCTGAGTTTCCTGAGAGGCTGTGATGGCTACAATGAAATCTTGTTCCCTCACTGCTCATGCGACTCCAGACGTAAAGGCCACGTCATCGCGGCCATCAGTATTCAGCACTTCAAGCTCCACGCCTGCACAGAGGAGGGGACAATCGAGGCAAGGGCAAACCTTTCTTAGCGTGCGCTACTTAACTATCGACATACACTCTCCAGGCATGTCCTACATCACCTATGCACAGTTTTGATAAAAAATAAAATAAAATAAACAGTGTACAGTGTAGTACAATGTTTATAATGTAAAGTGACTCTATATTATATACACCAGCTAAACTGCAAAAATGTAGTTCATATACTCAAAGTGTTTGAACACTTTAACAGCGATATGCAGAGGGACAGCAATGCGGTCTCACTGCAGAGCAAGCCAGCACAGTTAGCATAGTCACTGCGCAATCCATGCTGAGGCTCAGCCGACTGCTGCCTCACCGCTCGTCTCTACTTAGTATTTGAACGGTAAATGTGAAAATTCAGCGATTTTTGAGAAAAAAATCCCAAAATGGTGAAGTTAAATGGAAAAGAACTTTAAAGTACAAATCACTCAATAAATATTGCAATTTTTTGATGATGATACTAGTGCAGCGTGTTCGACCGGAAACAAATTCCTTGTGTGTTCTACATACTTGGCAATAAAGATGATTCTGATTCTCATTCTGATTCTGATAACTGTTTAATTTATTTTTTCATTTGATATTTCCATGATGACAGGTGAGGCCTGGCCTCACCTGCCTCCCCTGGCTGCACGTCACTGTATCATGATATACCGCAATATGATTATTATATAAATGTATATATTTTTTTGCGGATTGGATATACATAAGGACGGCCCGGTGATTGAGTGGTTAGCGGGTCGACCTCACAGTGCAAAGGTTATGGAATCGATTCTAGCTCTGGCCTTCTGATGTGGAGTTTGTATATTCTCCCTGTGCCTGCGTGGGTTTTCTCACACGACTCCGGTTTCCTCCTACATTCCAAAAACATGCATGACAAGTTGATTGAACACTCAGAATTGTCCCATGATGTGAGTTTGTCATGAAGTGACTAGTGAATGTTCATATTCAGCACTTCGGTGATTGTTTGATCTATCTGTCTTTCTCTCCATTGTGTCTGCTAACTCGCACTCTATCCCAATGGGATTCAATATAATTTCAGAACCAAGTGATTGCCTTCGAGTGGGGTGAGATGCAAAGGTGGGATACAGACGAAGAGGGCATGGCCTTTTGCTTCGAGTATGCGCGAGGGGAGAAGAAACCACGTTGGGTCAAGATATTCACACCTTATGTGAGAAGATATCTTTGTTTTGGTCATTTCATCACAGGAAAGAAGTGAGATCATTTCAATTCAATCAATTACAACGACACTATATTTGTCATTTCAGTTTAACTACATGCATGAATGCTTTGAGAGAGTTTTCTGCGAGTTAAAGTGGAGAAAGGAGGTAAGGACCATTCCGTTTTTTGGTACTTAAAGGACAACCGACGTCACTTTTTTATTTCTTAACTGACATCAGAAAAACGTTTTATAGCATCTAAAATACCCAAAACACGCAGTATGATTTTTTTATTCAAAGGCAAAACACCAATAAAAATTACTTAGTGTCCAAAATCTGCAAAAAAATTGAGCAAATGTTAAGGTCATGATAGAAGTTTACGTCTCCAATTTGTACAGTAATACCATGACATACAGGTTGAAATTGGTCTGTAACCAAGCTCCTAACTACATTATTCATTTAACAGGTGTCATTGGTCGAAGCAAGCCATGGAGAAAAAATAGCATTGTTTGAAATCAATCCGCTCCTTTTTCAATGTCAACAGGTGGAGGAGGAGGCCACGGACAAAGACAACAAGAACGTCTCCCACGACGGCATGTGTGGCAAGGTAAGGCTACAGTATGGATGCCTCTGCTCCAATAAACAAAAGCCTGACATGATCCTTCCTCTTTTTTTTCCTTCTGGCTACCCATCCTGTTTGATGTGGCAGAATATTTTCCAACTGCTGAGGCATCGTAGGGATGGAGGCACCCAGCAAGAGAGAACGCTATCGCTTGACTACACGGCAGAATCCTCTGCTTTGCCCAGCCTGGCCCTCTTCTGAATCCAGAGACGCTTCGCTCAGCTATTGAGAACATAGCATTTACGCTTCCATCCAGCAGACCACTAATTCCCATTCATATGACATAGCAAAACATTTGCAAAACATATTGATAACTCTTGAAATCCAGCACATAGTCAGGCATCGGGCGCCTCAAGAACGGCTTCACTAAAGTGCGAACAACTTATATCAGGTAAGTTCACCTTAACGGACTAAGATGAACAGATACCACTTTTGAAACATTTTAAAAGGGAAACTGGAAAATCTGGAACATGGAACTGTTATACTCAGGCAAGCGTGGCAGGTCGTAACGGGTTGTAAAAGCGGACGGGAACAGATCATGCAAGTAAATGACTTGTTTCATGAATGCCACATAGACTTATCAGTACCCTAACAGACGATATTGCAGAAAACTGGGTTGGATTGGATTGGATTAGCCTTTATTAGTCTTGCAGTGTAGAAGTTTCCATTTCACAGCAGCAAAATGATGAAAGTAAAAGAAAAGAAAGGAAAGGAAGAAGTAGAAAAACAAAATACAGGAGCCGCTGTAAAGCAAGCCACTCTCGTGGCGCCATCGTGAAGTCGAAACAACAACAAAAAAACGAAATAACAAATAATGAGACACAACATGAAAGACACAGACAGGCATTCAATCTTAAGCACTTTCTGCACCCTCTTTGTTGTATGGAGTTCTGGATGAAAGAGGAAAGGATCAAATGCTCCTTTTCACCAGTGGATCAAGGACATCATGGTGAAATGTGCACGTCTGCTACAAGCTAAATTTTGAAAGCAAACACAAAGCTGTCGCATCCATTGACGAAAAGACACTGTCTCACATGTCCTGTCCCACGTAAATCCTCTTAAATTACAAGCCGCGACATTTCCACATACGCATCGGCGCTCTGCGCTGACGCTCCTTTCTTCACATCGCGGGCTCCTCAAGACATGCATCCATCCAGCCGCTGACGGCGATAATGGTGCTGAGGTTTTGCAGTTTTTGTGTGTGTTTTTAATTAATGTATCATTTTGTAACATGGGAAATGAAAGAAAGGGAGTGAGAAAATGGTTTTAGAGAGGTTGTTCTAAACCAAGTTCTAAAATTAGGGCCCTGATTTACGAGTGTAATTCAATCTGTGAACATGCTCATACCTCAGAAAACTTGGAACTCAAGGGAACTTTGAAAAGTCCCTCACAATCTTGCAGCATCGCATTGACAAGGCAATTCGACCGCCTTCGTTTGTTTGTGTTCCGTTTTTCTTCAGATGTCCATTGCTTAACGGTTTACCAGATTGTGACACCAGTGCTATTTTTAAAACCATTTATGGCATTTTGCATTGCGCATGATCGTTTAACTATAACGGAGATTCTTAAGTCTAAGTTTTGAGGTTCTTTTCAATAAACAATCTGCAATTCTCTTTGTTTTATAATTATTTGTCGTCATATGCATTGAGCAGCTGTATTTTTTAACCTACAAAGGATCACTGTACATGCACAACGTCTCGGATGGTTTGATGCTTTATCCTCAAGGACGATAGGATGCCTTGCACTAAGGTTGTAGAACATGAGATCGTCAAAATAGCAGTTTTTTTTACAATGAACTGATCTCAAATACAAGAGACCTCATCGAATGTTCAAGCTCCGTTTGATTTCATGACAGTACCGTATTTTCCGGTGTATAAGGTGCACCTGAGCATATGGCGCACCCTTAATGAATGAAAAATGTTTTCCAAATATAAGATATAAATACAGTGATACCTCAGCTTACAAATTTAATTGGTTCCCAGAAAGTGTATGTAAGGCAAAAAGTTTGTCTGCCGAACATTTATTTTCCATAAGAAACCATTGAAAATTCGAATAATCCATTCCCAGGTCCCCATGAAACATAATTTTCTACTAAATAAGCCTTCAATACTGCACAAAATATACCTTATTCTATGTATAATAAATGTGCAATTGTATTGTAATTAAAGAAATAAACTGTACTGTATAATAACGTTGTTTTATTTACCTTTGTCATGGTCGTTGATGTAGTTGCCTCTTGATATCTGAGTGAAGTTGCCGTGCTTTCTCGGCGATAATACCCTCACTCACAATGTCCCCTGCTAGCTGCTTTTCGTTAATCCGAAATCAACAGAAGTTTTTTAACACGTAGCAATGGTCGATTTAGCGTACTGGGACGTTAAGTCACAGAAACGCACACTTCGTTTGTGTTTTTCGATGATCTCCTTCTGCTCGACCGTAATTTTCTTCGATGTCCTTTTCGGCTTAACACTAGCCTGCGGTGGGGTGTTTTTTGGTCCCATAATTGGAAAAGTACTCCACACGATAACAAACCACGTCTGCACTCAGAGAGGGGGTGTGGAAAACTAGTCCGCCGGCCACCGTGGCACTATGTGGTTTGGTTCGTCCGCCGAAAACAAGTTCGTATGACAAGATTATATTCTCACAAAGTTAATGTTCGTAAGGCAAAAAGTTTGTAAACTAACGCGTTCGTAAGCTGAGGTATCACTGTATATAAGTTTTCCAAATACAGGGCACACCACATTATAAGACACCACTGTAGAGGGGGAGGTTACGCAGTACTTCTACGGGGGGGGGTGCAGTCGTGGCTTCTGAGAGTAGTAGCGAGACCTGTTGTGGATCAATATTACTTCACATATAAGGCGCATCAGCATATAAGGCGCAGGGTCATCTTTTGAAGAAAATCAAGGCTTTTGGGTGCGCCTTATATGCTGGAAAATACAGTATTCAGTCGTATTTCGGTAAGTCTCTCAGCCAGTGCTCCAAATATATCAGATTGCGAGGGCACAGCCCATTTCCAGCTTTTCAATTGGATTTAGGTCAGAATTTTCTTAATCACTTTCTCCCTCAATGGTAGAATACAGTTCGCACTGTCGTTTACTTAAAATTGTGACTGACTGGTTAATAGCCAACTGCATGTTCTACATTGACACAGCATTGACCGTCATATGTTTATAGTATTAAAATAACAAGCCTTAGGGCTCGATTCTTTGTAGGGCATTCGCCTGAGAAAAATTGACAGTTGTTTCCTCAGAGCTGTGTGCATGACCCACACAGAAGAGCAGAGGCCCTTTTCCATCTGCTGGCTCGCCCACCGACAGTGATTACCTCGTCCGTTCATTTATAATCAGCCTTAATCCAAACAATTTATCACTGCCGGTGCTTCCTTCCTCCGTGAGTGAATCTCTTATATTCTCTTAATTCAGGCAGTCTGACAAATATTTAATACAGCGTGAATGAAATTTGTGCTCATTAAATGTAAAGATACATGCACTTTCTAGTAGGCTGAGCACACTGTAGTTGCTGTCTAATGTGATGAACTGTCTAATTGAATATCCTGTTATTGTTTCACCCGAGTAATGTAATTCTGACGGCACCAAAATATTGCATTGCGAATGAGGAATGTCATACAACATTGTAATTACAACATTAACAGCCCAAAACATGAATAGAGATGTTTGTTATTTGTATTGATTTATTTAGTTATTGTTGTCATCAAAACAGATCCCGTGTGTTTTCTTAGATACGATGAGCCTTTATTTGTCTCACTGTGGAGAAATTTACATTTCACAGCAGCAAAAACAAAATGCTGGAGCTGCTGTAAAGTTAGCCACGCACACAGCTCTATCTTGAAGTAAACACAAAACATAAAATAAGGAATAATGTGACAACACAAATGACACAGACAGTCATTCCACCTTCAACACTTTATGCAACCTCTGTTACATAAAGCACTTCTAGAGAGGATCAAAGCCTCCTTTTCACCAGTGGATCAGAGATGTCATGGTGGAATGTTGGTGGAAGTTTTGAAAGCAAACACAAAGCTGTCGCATCCATTGACGAAAAGAGATTGTCTCACATAGAAGTGAGTTAAGAAACCAGTGGAAAGTGAGACCATCAATCAGAAAGTTTTCCATTGGACAAATATAGCACACTTTAAATGGGAATCACATAAATAAAAATAATATTTTTGCAGTAACATTCTTTGTGCAGAGAATATCAACAAACTTTTTGGATTCATTTTATATTCACGAATAAGAATTAATGTGAATGATTGAAATCACAGTATGCTCTCAGTTTTGTGCTGTGATTGCAGCGCCATAATAGCAGAAAATAGATGGGTTGTTCTGCTTTTAATTTGTATTCTACTGATGCATTTCATCAGAATATTGTAGGCATAATATATGATTGCAATGATTTTTTTGCCTTGAGTAACCCATTAAATATGAAAACACCCGATATAGGGGTTGGCTGGCAGACAAGACATGCATACAGTCACATTAATAGTCTTATGATCAGAATCAGAATCATCTTTATTGCCAAGTATGTAGAACACACAAGGAATTTGTTTCCGGTTGAACACGCTGCACTAGTATCGTTGTCAAAAAAAAAAACTGCTAAGTGGCACTATACAGTTCCATTTTGGCTACTGTTGAAAGAGTTCAAAGAGTTAATGGCTTGGGGGAAGAAGCTGTTTAAATGTCTGCTGGATTTGGTGCGCATGGATCGGTAGCGCCTGCCTGAGGGGAGTAGCTGGAAAAGGTGGTGGGCAGGGTGCGGAGGGTCCAGTAGGATTTTCCGCGCCCTAGTTTGGATTCTTGCAGTGTGCAAGTCCTCGAGAGTGGGTAGGGCGGTGCCAATGATTTTTTCCGCCGTCCGAACTGTCCGTTGAAGTCGGATTTTGTCCATTTTTGTGGCGGCCCCGAACCAAACGGTGATGGAAGAACACAGGATGGATTCTATGACAGCCGTGTAGAAATGTTGCAGCACCTCCTGTGGCAGGCCATGCTTCTTTAGCAGCCTCAGGAAGTACATTCTCTGTTGGGCCTTTTTCAGGATAGAGTTGGTGTTGACCTCCCACTTCATGTCCTGGGAGACTGTGATTCCCAGGAACTTGAAGGTCTCAACGGTTGACACAAGGAAGTTGGATAGTGTGAGGGGTAGCTGTGGTGATGGATGTTTCCTGAAGTGAATATGATGAACTTTTGCCTGCAGGTGTTTTCATGTATAAATGTTGTAAATGGTTTTTTTTCATACATTTTAATGTCAATTCAATTTATCACACTTGCACATAAAGAGAGGTGGAAAAAAAACAACAATGATTAATTTTCGGGTAATCCATTTAATGAATACAAAAAATATATACATGTATACAGTATATCCTCTATGAAAGCATTTAATAATAATATATATACATTAAAAAAATTGAAGATTCCTAATCTATGCGTCATCATTCCTATTTCATTCGAAGCAGCTATGGAACGCAATAGGAATGATGACGCAAAGAGTTTTAGCGACTGCACGGGTAGACCATCTGCACAATGGCCCTTAAAACATCACACCGCACAGAAGACGAAGTCTCATCATAGTCTATAAGGTGGAAGTTTTCCAAGTTGTCAATAAAGATTTTGTACAAGCGTTGGATCATTTTTCTAGCGGACATTGAGCACATACAGATGAGATCATCTCGCGTGATGTATTGACGTACGAGGGGGATTGAAGCCACGGCGTCGGCGAGCATACTACCCAACTCCATGATGGCGTCGTCTGATCTCTCCGATAAAGTGTCTTTGAAGGATTTGTCATTGGCAGGTAGGGCTCGCTCGTCCAGAAGGGTGTCTAATGTCAAATCCATGATCTTCTGTGGCAGTTTGCTGGTAGCACGGTTAAACATGGACAAAAAAAACTGCCCTTGTGCCCTGGTCATCTTGGTCCTGTCCAAAGTTCTCACCAGATCATTGCGCAAATGAGCGAGGAAGGTCTCGGTGTCATGTTGAGCTTGGGGCCGGAGGGCTTCCAAGTACATGTAGAGGCCTTGGAGTGTGACCTTTTGGAAGACAAATGGATAAGGCTCCCCCCCAATCGCTGCACGTGGTTCAATAAGGGAAGGAAATATTTTCTTTACCTTTTTGCCGAGCAATCGCGAAAGGCGTTCCTCTTCCTTCAGTTCTACCAAGACTTCTTTCTGCATTTCATTTAAGCAAATAATCCTCTTCATTGTCCAGGCCTGCACACAGCAACACAGTCACAAATGAAAAATAGGCATCTCGATGGAATATTACTTCAGTTTTAAATTGTCCCCAAAGAAATAGCGGGCAGATGACACACGTCTTGTCTAAAAATGCATTTATGAATACATTTTAGTCAAAATAAGATGAAAGAGCCTCTCAATTATGAAAAACTATCTTTTACTAGTTAAAGCCAAAAAGTGAAACTCACGCTGTATTTGATAAATGAAGCACATTTCAATTAGGGAAGAATGTGTGTTCTGAAAAGTATTTAGCTGTTTTGAAGAAGAAATGTTGATTGTTTATCATGTCATATTGCAATTTCTTGACCCTAATTTTGAATTCTTAAAAGGAAATATTTCACACCAAATTAAATACACGAGACAATATTTTCATATCACTGAGTAAAACTATGCGCTAAAATGATTCTTTTTCCACAATGTTCTACAACACTTGTCATTGCAAACATTGAGTATCATTGCTTATTCCATAAGAATAAATACTATTCTGTCCTTACCACTTGAAGCATATGGAACATTCTGACATCCATCTCCATTTGCAACTCCAGGAATCTATCAAATGGACACAAAAAATCAGTTATTTCCACATGCAGACAAACTTTTAGATTTACACACACTCAGACACACACACACACCACTCACTCTTGCTCGAAGTTCATTTTCTTTATCAACCAGACCTTCATGAATTTGATAGAAAGACATGGCGGTACTTTGCTCTCCTGGACCAACAGCACAAACTGTCTGATGAACGCCTTCTGTAGACACAAAGACACAACATGCTTCTTGATATGCGCCGTAAACATATTCCCAGTATATTCGTATTATATTATGAAATCATTTACCTCCTCTTCGTATATACATTGTTCACCCTCCGTTAAAGATGTCACCTGGATGAGTTCTTCAAGCAGGTTAAAAGCATCCGCGTTGAAATAAGGTCTTGGAAAAACAGATTGGAGAACAGATAAAAATTTACTATCATAGGAATGCAATATCAATCAGATTAAAAAGCCACCCATGGGATCGAAACATAACACAATTTGAAAAAAGGTACAATATTTCACTATGGCCGATGTTTTACACAAAATAATTTGCCAGCATCTTCTGCACAGGTAAGTAAAGAAAACTTCATAAGGAAATTGCAAATTAAAATAACAAATTTCTGAAATTATTTTTTCCCAAAAAGTAATCAATCATTCATAATTTTAGATACAATACCTGATGGAAGATAGATTCCCCATCAAAGTTCGCTGAGTGTTCTGTTTGTCTTGAAATGATTATGTTTACATAGTGAAGGTCCATATTTATACAATCTATGTGGCTTAATTTGCGAAGGCCCTTTCATCTTTTTGATGTCAATTCGCTCTTTGATTGGACAAAGGGCGAATCATCAGCACCCCTTCGTGCGTCACCAAGACCTCTTTGTTACGTCAATCCACCTGTAGATTTTCTGAAACCTCTTTTATGAAGTCCAATATTCAAATATGTTCCAAAATATTTTTTCCCACGAGTGGGGTCCCTTTCTATCCGAAACGGCAACATTTCGGTCGCTCAAATCCTACTGAAAGTTGGTTTGACCAATGTAATAGTCCGGTGCACAAATAACGTATCGTTTTGACGTACTTGATGCTAGTCCAGCAATCTAACTACGAAGCAAACGTTGCATCAAAATTGTATCAACGACCTGAGAGCAACATTTAAAGGGACACAATTCAGATGACAAAAACATTGCCCAACCGTTCGGCAGTACTCGTTATTTTGATTTTTCGCGCTGTTAATTGCGTTTGGTTGAGTTCCTTAGGTACACTTCAAAATAAAACCTCCATTTATTAAAACAGGAAGTCAAGTCCAAAATTGCATTTTGTGGCGCATATCAATAGCATGTTGTGTTTTTGTGTCGACAGAAAGTGTTCATAAGACAGTTTATGTTGTTGGGCAAGTAGAATAGAGAGTACCGCCATGTTTCTCCATCAAAGAAATGAAGGTCTGGTTGTTCAAGAAAATGAACTTCCAAAAACAGTGAGTGGACTGTGTGTCTGAGTGTGTGTAAATCCAAAAGTTTGTCTGCATGTTGAAATGTAACTGTTTATTTGTGGACATTTGATAGATTCCGGGAGTTGCAAATGGTGATAGATGTCAGAATGTTCCATATGCTTCAAGTGGTAAGTACAGAACACTTTTTATACTTATGGAATAAGCAATGATACTAAATGTTTGCAATTACAAGTGTTGCTGGACATGAAGAACATAGTTTTACTCAGTGATACGAAAATATTTTCTCATATATTTAATTTTTTCTCATATATTTAATTTTAAAAAACTAAAAAAATTAATAAGTTAAGTGCAACCCTCCAGTCATTTTTTTCGTGTTGCTTGGCAGAATGGTGGATTACATATCTAAATTGAAAGAATTTTCTAAACCGGACTTTCAATCGAAGCAGGAGATAATAATTAAAGGAAGACCAACACCGGACTGTGTAGCTCACAAACGGCGAGGGATGGATGTAAATCTCCTGGACAGCTTCTCAGCTTTTTGGCCCAGAAGGATCTCATTGAAACTATTCTTGAGGCGACAAAGTTACTCCAGCTCGTGCTCACTGTTCCAGCTATACGACAGCATCAGTGGAGCGGTGATTCTCAGCACTAAAAAGACTGAAAACATACAATCGGAACAGGACTGATCAAGGACGACTTTCTTCACTGGCAGTGATCTCCATTAAGACAGAGAGACTTTTAAAACTGAAGAAAGATAAGGAAGGCTTCTACAAATAAGTTATCGATGCCTTTCTTTAGAAGGAGCGGCGCATGGACTTCATTTATAAGTAAAGGTAACACGATAATAACGTTTTTTTTATTCTTTTTTTCTATGATACAGTTTGTATATATAAAGAATGCTGACGTGACATTTTAAACAAAACACATTAACTGTTGCCAATCAAATGGTGAATAAGCTACTCTCAAGAGTTCTTATGTTTGTAAATCTGACTGTGATGAGGTCAGTGCCTCACCAGCCATGAACCTCATCCCACATCTCTGGTCAATACATAGTGCGAGATGATCTCTTCTGCATGTGCTCAAAGTCCGCTTAGAAAAAGATACAAAGGTTGTACAAAATCTTTGTTGCAGACTTGGAAAACTTCCACCTGATGGACTGTGATGAGACTTCGGCGTCTGTGCGGTGTGCTGTTTTGAGTGCCGTTGTGCAGATGGTCTACCCATGCAGTCGCTAAAACTCTTTGCTTCATCGTTCCTGTTTCATTCAGAAGCAGCAAGTCATGGATTAGGAATCTGTGGACGTACAACGGGGTCTCTCTCCAGCTTTGATGAAATAGATGGCCGTCTTTGATGCATGATGGTGTTTGCTTGAGCTGGTGACAGAGGCTATACTCTCGGCATTTGCTTTGAGTCCCTTATCATGGCGCCAGCGATAGCGACCTGTCAGCCAGGGACTTTGGGCAGCTAATGATGGATGAGTGTGAGGCAAAGACATGATTGGGGAAATTTCACTGATTGATGTCACCTGCGAAACGAGCTGATCATGTGATACCCGGAAATTGTAAAGCCTTTTTAAGAGCATGCGCAGAATAAAATGTTTGTCGAGTTCCCAGACCAATGATTGACACGGCTGTGCATCATTATTCTCGTGTATTTGCAATCGCTACAAAAAAACTACCATTTTGGTTACTGTTAAAACGCTAGGACTGCTGCCAGAATGACTAGCGCAACAGATGAGGAATCTTCAAATGTTTTTACTCTATTCACTTCCGGGTCGAGTGTACGTTGGCAGACATTTGGCTGCCGCTGCTCGCCCGCAATTATTTTTAGCTTCTTTTTAGCTTTTTTTACGGTTGCTGTAACCAGTGAGCAATACACTTGGTGCCATGGCACAGATTGGAATTGTTGTGAAAGGATCTGCTCTTTCTTCGAATGTTAATACTACACTTTAGAAATCAATCGTACACTGCTCTATATATTTGTAAGGAGAATAAGACATATCCATTTACTAAAAGTTTTGTATAAACTGTGATACAAAAAAATTCTATAACCTTTTAACACGCTTAACTTTTGATCAACTACAAAAATAAATTTCATTCTCCGTGTCTTTAAAACATGTTGTCATATGAGTGATGCAAGGATGCATTTATATACATTATGATCCAGTAAGTTTAAATAATTAATTCTAAACATGTTTCGCTTTTTCGACTGAATTAAGCGTAATGTAATCATTGTATTTGTTCTTTACAACACCATGTTATTTATTTGTGAAATTTTTGATTATGTATTGTAATTTCTTCAATTTTTCAAGCCAAAATAAGAATACGGCGTTTAAAATGTAATCAATCCGCGACACGTCGTCGAACATCCTTGTCGCGAGGCAATGTCGTCACAATTCCACTCTCGTCCCTGTGGTTGATTCCACCTCCGTGACGCTTTCTCTGAGCCAGCGGGGACAATATAGTGGATGGAGGTAAGAGATGGAATTCCTTGTTCAGTGAAATATTTCGCCAGTGTGTTGATAAAACGGTGTGGTATCAAGCCAACGAGTGGTAAAAGCGCCAGCCTGCTAGCTTAGAAATGGTGCGGTGGGGTGTATATGACCCCCACCAATATGAGCTAGGCTAGCTAGCCTACTAAATGGACGATCCTCCGTTAGCTTGAAGAGGCGCAATCGCTGCTTCGCACTTTTATTTCGTTCTACCGTGACGCTTGAAAAAAAAAACATCTGTGATGTCTCATCTAATTATAGCCTTGTGTTCTTTGGGTAGATCTTGGCGGCTGTTGCCCCTTTGTCTCGCTATCATAAACTCCCCAAGAACAATATCAGCAACTTAACTTTTTGAATTTGGCACTAAATGATTCCCATTTTTTTTGGGAGGGGGGCACCTGCCTGTCCCTGTTTTTATATTTGTCTCAAAATTGTACCAACTGCACGTGGTTTCTTCGCACAATGCTGTCCTCAGAACATGCTAATATAGCACATGTTTACATGTGCGCTCGCGATATAATGCGTTTTGGTGCACACTTCAGCCTGAAAAATAGTGCAATGCGCATGTTTGTTCTGGGCTGCCGGTAAAATTTGGCTTCAAATAAAATACGCTTTTCATTTTATGCGTTTTGATTCATTCGTTGAAAGTGCCGAATCCAACGTTCGCTGACTGTTTCTTGATTGAAATCGTGTTTGTGCTCTGTTTTTTTCGTGCGGTGACCACTTTCTGCTTAAATGCGACAATAAGGCATAATTTCGCCCTCAACAAGCGTCCATTGAATTTTTTTAAATACAACATCCACACATCATACGCTGGCTTCCTGTCACGTGACTCAAATGTTAACCGAGAAATGAAATCGAAACTTAATATCTGGCAGCTGTTATTTTTGGTATTCCGATTGCGTCTTTTTTTTGGTGGCGGCGCGTACTGGTAAAATCTGCGGTTTATTTAAAATGTATCATTAACATAATTTACTGATATCATCACTCATGTTTTTGCGACGTGGATAAATCCGAGAACCAGTCCTCACGAGGAATGAGCAGATAAATCGTTTTTAGGGGGATTTTGCACTTTCACCGCCACTAATTTTAAGGCACATTCTTCACAAAGTCTTCATTGTAACCGATTTCAACAATAAGGTTCGTCTCGTTCATCTGGTTTCGTCTCTAGTCTCCTGTTCGCAGGGACAGCGACTTTTCAACTGCGCGCATACGTGGGAAGACTTGTGTATATGCGTAATCGATACATGTGTACTGCATCAACCGTATGCACGACGCGTGTACTTGCGTTAGCGGTACGCGTGTACTTGCGTCAGTACGTGTGTACTTGCGTCAGCGGTACACGAGAACGTCGTTACAGGGATCGCGTGTATTGCTGTCGCGAAGCGTGCTACACTGAGCAAGAGAGACCAAGAGATTATAATAAGGCTCTAGCAAATTGATAATATATTTGGTAACTTTTAAATATCAAGTTAATACAGTCAATTTCAATATGTCTGCATGTATTATGTTATGAATGCAGGTAAATTTTGTTTCTGACCCGTTTTCATTGTTGGGTGACTTTTGTACACAACAGTCCGTGTTAAATTCACATTTCTCAAAAACATTTTAAGGCTTGAAATAAAATGGAATAGACACAATGTGATCTAAATTATTCATCGCAGTCCTTTTATTTTGGGATTAAGTTTCTGCGTGACTGGTAGTGATATGCAGTGTGACCTTGCAATGTCTTTGTTGACTGACAAGGTTATAATTCTCTTTTTGTGTACAACGTAGGGCATGTTGTTGATTTCCATCATCTTTTACTCTGTTGTACTGATATATATTTTTTCTGTCATAATGTAGGCATTTCCCCAATGTGGGACGAATGAAGGTTTTATGATTCTGTTGATAAAGAATGCCCCATGATGTGCTCTTGATATATCTTTATATTCTGTGCGATGCATTTCATTATTGAGGGACGTGTGATCATGTCAGGTTGAAGGGTCACCAGCAGGGTTTTAATGTGAAATAGCTTATTCTTGCATTTCTATCCTTTTCGTGCCTCTGACGATATCTAATGCTGTCTTTGTTTGTCTTCTAGGCGGACTAAAGTCATCCTCCTCTGACGTTCATAGTTTGCTTTTGGATGGTGTATATTTGGAAATAGACTGCACATCCAGCAACGTACCACCACCCCTTCTTTGTCGACCACTGCAGTATGAGCAGAGGTAGAGGAGGGGCTTACAACGAACAGTATTACCGCCACCCGCCACCATATTACCAAGCCAGGGACCACACTGAAAGACCTGGCCCATTCGCTTCCTTAAGAAGAAGCGACCCACAGATTCAGCAGCCATTTCCAAATCACTACAACCGACCTGTCTGTCCAATAGCACCCCCACAGCCTCCGTCTTCCCTTATCCCTTCTGCCCTACCCATATCAAGCTCTACTAAGAAACCTCCCACTCTGAACGCACCCTCACATATTCAGAGTAATAATCCCCACCCTTCCCCTGATTCCTTTCGGTCCCTTCAGACCCAGTTTCTGAGAGGACAGAACACTGAGGCGCCGCAGTTCAAAGTCACTCCTCAAAAACCCATCAGGTTAAATAATTCCCTATACCAACAGCAGTCAGGCTACAATCGGTATCCGAAGCCCGCCTGGCGTGGAGGTTATTACAGCCAGCCCCCCGGTTTTGCTGGACATTTGAATCAAAACCAAATGCAAAGGAAAAACTACAACTCCAGCAGTGAATGGAATAGCGTCCGTGCTAACGCTCTCTGCGACAGTTTTCAGAAGTTATTTGTTCACCAAAAGTTACCGATCGTCATCACTCTAACGCCACAAATCCAGGACTGTGTGTACAAGGCTTTAAAACCAAGCGAAATAGTCTCGGCAAAATCCTTGAGCAAAAAACTACATCTTCCCAAAAAGATAGTCAACCAGGCCCTTTACTCGTTGGAGTCTTTACAGAAAGTCTCCAAGTTAGGACTTTCGCCCCCAAAGTGGACAATATATAATAAATCTGCAAAGGTTGAAGAACCTCAAACGTCTCTTTTTAGTACCCCCCGAAAACCTGAAGTGAAGTTAGAGATCAAAACAGAAATAGAAGAAGATTCCGACACAGAAACGCAGTCTTTGTGTTCCTCTTCAGAATCTTCACTTTCAGAAGCATCTCACTCTTCTCGTCATAGTCGTCCAGAAGAATTTTTCACAATGTCAGACCAAAAGGAACGCATCTTGCAGCACCTCCTGGATTTAGCGCCGGTAACTGCTCTGATGCTTTCCAAAAACATGGGCTTGAAGACTTGCAAGCAGGTTAATTCAACCCTGTACGCCCTCGAGAAGCTCGGTGACGCTGTGAAGAACAATGACGTCAAACCGCCCACGTGGGAGCTCTCAGCCCATCGCAAAGAGAGAATGATGAGGACCCTTAAAGCCACGCAGAGTCAGCAGATTGTGCTATCTGAAAATGAGAAGCCCCTCTTAGCGCCTGAGCCAATGTCAGAGCTTGAACCACTGCCATTTGACGAGAGTTGGATCCCAAAGAGGGAAGTGGTAGGTTCTGGTTCATATGTTTACCTTTGATTCGTTTGGATAAAAATGTCACAGTATTTTCCGGTGTATGAGTTACACCCAAAAGTCTCAATTTTCTTCAAAAGATGACCCTGCGCCTCTGCACCTTATATGTGAAGTAATATTGAGCCACAACAGGTCTCGCAACTCGCAACAGCCACAGACTCAATTTCCCCCCATAGAAGTGGTGCGCGGTGCATGCTAAAATGTATAGAACAGCATTTACTTCGGTAATCTCTTAAAAAAAATTCCAGGCCGAATGTTTTTCTCAATTTCATCATATTTGTCAGTTTTTGGCACGATTAGAAATGGAAATTTTTAAGTTTTTTTGCTTGTTTTTGTATTTACAGTAAAGTCTCGTTATAGCGATATCAGATATATCGATAGTCCCGGTTATATCGCTACTATTTCTATGCACACACGGAGAAAATTACATGCAAACAGGGTCGGATATATCGATAGTCCCGGTTATATCGATATTTTTTCAGACTCCCTTGGATATCGATATAACGAGACTTTACTGTAGTTGTAATAATTCACTAGTACCTTTGAAAACTCAAGGATACTTACCAGTCACAGGATTAGTGTCTCAAGAAAAACAATGCGTTTGTTTAAAAAAATAAATAATCCCAAAATATTCCAGGAAAATCTTTAAGGAACGCAAACGTTTTAAAGAAGGAAGATTGGTCATTTCCGAAAATTAATTTATTATTGTATTGTGATCAATTCTGATGAAATACTGGAAACATTATAGCTCATAAAAATTGAGAAAATACCACACATTATACTATTCTGCAATTTCTATTTTGGTGTTTGACATTAAAAAAAGGAAAATTATGGCATAATCTGACTGTTATGATGGGATATATAAAACTTTTTCATTTTGGTAATTAATTAAAATGACTTCACTAGGTGGAATTTTTTCTCAATTTCGCCATAATGTTGCGTTTTTGGAATGATTAGAAATGGAAATTTGTAATTCTTTTTATTGTTTTTGTATTTTGTGTCTAAAACAAAATTTCTTTGTTTCAGAAAAATTTAAAGTCAAAATATTACATGAACACCTAAGGAAAATAAATGTTTTATAGAAGGATGATTGGTAATCTTGAAAATTATATTTATTATTGTGATCAACTGATCAAACCCTGGACATTTTTAGCTCATAAAAATGGAGAAAATACCACACATTATACTATGCTGCAATTTCTATTTTGTTGTTTGACATCAAAAAAGAAAATTATGGCATAATCTGGTTGTTTTGTTGGGATTTCCTTTACTGGATACATAACTTAACCCCAACATCTTCTGTCATGCCTTATAATGTGGTGTACCTTCATAGTATATAGAAACCTTTTAAAACTATGTCGTTCATTGAACATGCGCTTTTTTTATCCGGTGCGTGTTATAGTCCAAAAAATATGGCACTTGTTTGAATCATCCATCCTGAATTTGTATAACTCATTTCAATTTTCCTGTCAGCTGTCTCCGACCACAGATCACCCTCCACCCATAAACCCAAGTCACGAGGAAATGACGATCGAAGGACAGTGGGCCTCTGACGACATCCCGGAATACCTAAACGCCATTCGCAAGGAGACGGACGCGGAGGGAGCGTCCGACGAGTACGGCAACCCCATTGGTACCGTTGCCGTGTCTCTGGCTGCCCCGCCGGCGCAGAACCTTTGGGCAAAGTTGCAGGAGGTTCGTCTGAAGAACCCCGTGAGCGGTCTCATGGAGTATGCCCAATATCTAGGCCAGAGCTGTGAGTTCATACTCCTTGATCAGTCCGGGCCCTCCCATGACCCCAGGTGAGTTTGTCTTCTGTGCTCAGGCGGTCAAGTTTGAATTGATCTCCATGCTCGCACCCGGAATGCTATTGTCTTATCACACCTCATTTGTCTTATAACGGCGCACCGTTTGCCAGATTCCGCATGCAGGTCATGCTGAACGGGAGACTGTTTCCAATCGTTGAAGCCTCCGCTAAGAAGGTCGCAAAGAAAGACGCAGCCGCCGCCACTTTGCTGATTCTTTTTGGCGAGATGCAGGGAGACACGAGTAACGGCAATGAAGGAAGTACTGCTGGGACGAACCAAACGACTGATGCGCTTTCCAACTCTGATGTAAGATGGGATCAGTGACGTGCGGTGTGATTCATGGCTGGTGAGGCACTGACGTCATCACAGTCAGATTTACAAACATATGAACTCTACAGAGTATCTTATTCACCATTTGATTGGATTGGATTGGATATGCCTTTATTCGTCTCACAGTGGAGAAATTTACATTTCACAGCAGCAAAGTGATGAAAGGAATGAAAAAAAAAAAAAAAACAACAACAACAGTTAACATGTTTTGTTTAAAATGTCATGTCAGCATTCTTTATTGTGTTACCTTTACTTATAAATGAAGTCGATGCGCCGCTCCTTCTGAAGAAAGGTTTCTATAACTTCTTTGTAGAAGCCTTCCTTATCTTTCTTCAGTTTTAAGTGTCTCTATTTCTTTCAATTGAGACATGTAATCCTCCATTCTGAAAATAAGGCCAAGAAACACGAAAAAATGACTGGATGGTTGCACTTAACAATGCTAACTGTTTACTGCAGCTTGCTCTCACTAATTCTATTATTCTGCAGCCAAGGAGGCACAAGAAGAATCTGTAATCACCAGCGCCCCCTGTCATGAGGCAGGAGAACTATGTGCCTCACCTATGCACACAGTTTTGATAAAAAATAAACACTGTAGTACAGTGTTTATAATGTGAAGTGACTCTACATTATATGCACCAGCTAAACTATAGAAATTTAGTTCATATACTAAAAGTGTTTGAACACTTTAATAGCAATATGCAGTGGGACATCATTGCACAATCCATGGTGAGGCTCAGCCGGCTGCTGCCTCACCTCTTGTCTCTACTTAGTATTTGAACGGTAAATGTGAAAATTCAGCGATTTTGAAAAAAGAATCCAAAAACGGTGAAGTTAAATGCAAAAGAACTTTCAAGTAGAAATCACTAAATATAACTGTTTAATTTATTTTTTCATTTGATATTTCCATGATGACAGGTTAGGCACGGCCTCACCTGCCTCCCTTGACTGCACGTCACTGGTTGGGACTCGCATTTAAGTTTCAATCGTGAAATCCAATAACGATTGGTTGCGTTTATTTTTAGGGCACCATTGAGGGCTCAGGGGGCGTGTTTGGCCCGGGTACGGTGGAAGTGATGGGGATGCCCGAGGGACCTCGGCAGCCACTGTCACGTTCATTGCCTGGGGGGAAGAATCCCGTTTCTGTTCTGATGGAATACAGCCAGCGCAGCGGCAACCCCATTGAATTTATCATCACTGGCCAAGTTGGTCCGCCACATGATCCAAGGTACTTTCTACTTCATGGCCATGTCCTTTGGTTTTTTATTTAATTCTTTCCACGTGAAGAAATGAACCAAACCCTTGTTTCTTTGTTATAAGCCAGACATCATCAAAGAACTGAATGGTGCTTATATGCACAAAAGTGGGGACGCTGATTCTAAAATCCTCCTTTAATGCGAAACAGTCCTAAACAGAAAACAAAATTAAATGCTCGTCGTATTTCAGTTAGCATCAGTGGCGGGCCGTGGATTTCATCGCTGGGCCTTCAGTAGTGCTAGTCTGAATCAATGCAGACTGAAAAAAAGTCTGTTTTTTGCGCCACGGACCGGTTTAATGACGGACAACAACATATGTAACATCGTCTCTGCCTCTTAACGCTCAATGGTCACCATGGTAATGTTTAAACGTGCCTTTAAAACAACTACAAACTACACTACAAAAACAAGGGTGAAGCGCATGAAAAAAACCCTCACTACAACTGAATCAGTGGGACCGCTGCTTGTTTCTCTACAACGAGACGGTCCCATCTAGGGATAATGGGAGACAATGACACCCGAAGTGTCTTGCTTATGTCCATTCTACTCCGTAGTTTAGTTTGGTTGCTGTCACTGCAGAAAACCCCGCTGCACACAAATAAGATGTCGGAGACTGCAACAGGGTTTTCAGTGCTTTTGTGGCGATCTCGGGGTATTCTGCCATCTCTTTAATCCAGAACACCGGCAGAGTTGTTGTCTCAAATATACTTTTAAATCCGCCATCATTTGCGAACTCCATCAGTTGTTCTTCCTCTCTCACAGGCATGCTGGATTCACCTGGTTTGTTGGCAAATGGGTTGCGGATCCATTCCTTGTCATTTCGTGGGTATTTTGTGGCTGGGAAGTAGCGCTGGAACTCTTTTAATAGCAAAGACAGGGGCTCGTGCATCAGCTGAGGGATTGAAGGCTCGGGCTCAGTCTTTTCCAAAAACCGCGGCAATGTTTGAAACATGTCAAATACACCGCTGTTCATGCGCCGTCCCCACAAATCCAGTTTGACTTTAACTCATTCCTCCCGGCAAACAACTGCAGTCATTGTGTTTTTACTTCCGTGTATCCCGAGTCACGCCCCCAGTCGGGCTGAAGCGATAACAAATAATGCCGGATGCCAACTACAGGCGGGCCGTTAATGGATGTTATCCCTTTACGGACGATTGTGCTTCTAGATCGAAAAAAGGTTCAAGTGCCGATTGAAACTGATGCGCACAAGTTAAATGTCCCTTTAAAACAGATTATTTGCAGCTTTGCCTTTAAGAGCGTCAGTGACATCATCTCCTTCATGCGCAACACAATGTGCTCTCCTCCATCTTCAAAGCGCCTTCTATTTTTCGTCATGGATGAAATACCACGTAAGTATATGTTGTAACTATTTTATGAGCTATTCAGAAGAGGTTTACCTTGATACTGAAATGCATAAACTAACTTTAACTTGTTTATTTACCGAGAAGTATTAAAAATGAGTGTCCCAAATTCGGAACATTCTAACGCGAACGCTATTTTCATGATGATATTGTTGATCCTGACTTGGTACCCCATACAAATAATTGTAAGTGAATGGTGCCTTTTCCACGAATAGTTGTACCTCATAGCTTTGCATTCCCAATATGATTATTGAAACAGAGGTCCACACGTTTTTTCCTGTATACTGTATATCTTTCCAGATCCTGATGAGAATGAAATAGATGAAGACATTTTGGCATCTGACACAGTCGTGACTGTTGCATTGATGAACTTCTATCACCATTCAAACACTTGCGGGCTGATCAACGACGTGCTTCATACGCTATCTCCAGGAAGTCACTCAAATGGTGGAAATACCTGTTCTGGTTTCTAGTGGATATTTGTATTTGCAATGGATTTATACTGATGAAACTCGCTCCAAACCATCAAGTGAAAACCAACACCAAAAAAGGACTCAGTTAGAATTCAGGACAAACTTAGCTCATCAGTTGTTTGGCAATTACAGAAGGAAAAGAAAAAGTGAATGCATGAAGGATAATGACACTGTTGCCCTCCTTCATTGGCCAGTAGAATTGGATAAAAAGAGAACATGTAAAGAGTGTGCAAAGAAGTTGTGAGCAATGCAAGGTGAACCTATGCATTCCATGTTTGAAGCCATACCACAAATAAAAACATCCTGAATTATTTTAAATGCATTCTAGGTTTGTTTCATGCATATGTGACTTGTTGTGAATGCATTTGTTGAAATTTGCAGGTTTTGGAAAACAAAATCTTCATTAACATTGCAATAATTTTCTGAAACTTCAATTTCACAAAAAAAACTCTTATTTTATTATGTTATAAAAGTGTACTGGAAGTTTCATAAAGATTGAACAACAAATAAAGAAGTTATAACAGTTTATTTGAACACATATTAGTTATGAATTTCCTGCTGAAGCCACTCAAGGAGCACTCTGCAAAGCTAGGCTGCAGGCTCTGTAGGCAGTGGAGGAAGAAATACAAAATGCCTGCTAGGGAGGAAATTTAAATGCAGCTACTTTATCAGCCAACTTGAAGACAGTTGTCATTTTCCCCTGAAGTGACAGATTGTGTTTGTTGAGCAGTTTGAATATGTCGCCCAAGTAAGCGTGCTTTGCGAGCCATTCCTCGTCACGGAAATGCGCTGCATTTTCAAAATAAAACATTCGGACTCAGATAACAAATAAAACGGAAATTATGTAAATTATTTATTTTTTTCTTCGCGGCCCGGTACCAAATGACCGACGTACCGGTCCGGGGCTTGGGGACCCCTGCACTAGAGGGTACCATGAGCCAGGAAATAACTGACTAAACTTTCTTTTAATGATCATTTTTTTCTTAAAGTCCATCTTGAAGATGGCTTTAACAGTAAATCTACCAATTATTTCTCCTCCTCCTTCAGTTATCGTGGGTTGATAAAACCGCTATTAAATCATAATATTTTTGCTTACGTCGCTCGCTACAATACAGTGTGCTAGTTCTGGCCAGGCCAGTATGCGTTTGTCACTAGCGGCTTGAGATCAGAGATTTCCCAAAGTATCATTGGCTAACGACTAATGAAAGTGTCCAGCTAGATTTGTGACTCTGGTAATGGATGATGGCTGAAATGTGATTGGTTCAATGCTTAAATACGAAAATACACATCTGGAAGCAGCAAAACGGGAAAAGTAACAAAGGGAAGCTGAAAGACAATTTGGAATTATTTAATAAGAATTCATGTCCAAAATATAATTAACATCAGTCCGTGATTCAGATATTTTTAGGCCAGCAGAGAAGGCTTTGTAGGCCTTGACGGTCCGCCACTGCTTAAGATGCACACTCTCCACTACAACATTAAATAGGTGACAAGGAATGGATTGAAAATGTCCATAAATAGCATTAAGTCTGCTCGCTATCCCATTTGGGTCTTCTTTTTGGAGTGTGATTCCCCCCCATCACACAGACACAGAAAGATTGTGTGTTCTGAATTTGCCACAAGTTATGTCATAATTCTGTCTTGATTGGCACCAGTATGTGGAAATTGACCTGCCAACGGGTGTTCAAAGCATTTCAAATATTGCGATGTTACTACAACTCGAGATCAAAGCGCTTAACTCATTCACTGCCAGATGATGTGCATAAATGTGTTCACTCCAGATTTAGGGTTTTTAGTTGTGTGGGTCTGGAGTTATCTGTGCCTGAAATGCGGGCGGCTGTACAAAGTTTAATACATACATATTGATCTATATAGCTCTTTAACAAAGCGCTAACATCGACAAAAGGCAAATGCTGCACCCTTGTGGAAGGGAAAAACATTGCCAGAGGTCTGACCAGCGCTTTATTGGCACCCCTCGCTAGAAAAACCAAAACCTGAACAAATTCGGGAATGGTGCTCCACGTCACACTTTAATTCCCAAATAAATTCGGGAATGGCAGCGAATGAGTTAATGTCAACCGCCTCTGTCCACCTTTCTTGTCCACAGATTTATGTACAAAGTAAAGGTTGGAGAGAATCTGTTTGCTGAGGCTTCGGCTCCGAGCAAAAAGGCAGCGCGCCAGCTGGCAGCTGAAGAAGCTGTCAAAGAATTGATGGCCGACGGTCGGCTGCTCAACAAGGTGAGGGGCAATATGATGAGCAAACTCCTCCAGGTTTTATTGTCTTGTCTTTCTTTCCCTGTTTGTTCAGTAAACCTTTTTTTCATGTCTCTTGCAGCCTCAGTTGCCTCTTGGCTCTTCCAGCGACAGCGATAGCTGTGGGACTTGCCCCTCCCTGCCACCGTTGACCGCCGACGAATTGCGAGCCGCGCACGAGGCTGGAGTCGGGGATCTCATCAACCACCTGAATAACAATGCCGTGTCTGGGCTTTTGGAGTATGCCAGGGCCAGGGGTTTTGCTGCCGAGATCCGTCTGGTTGGCCAATCGGGGTCAGCGCACGAGCCCAAGTATGTGTGAGCTTCCCGTGTCTGTCTGAACGCTCGCGGGGATGTCGCCTGACGTGTGTGTTAAAAACGGCACGTCCTGATTTCCTCTCCGACTTTCAGGTTCACATATCAGGCCAAGCTGGGTGGCCGCTGGTTCCCGCCTGTTTGCGCCTCCAACAAGAAGCAGGGCAAACAGGAGGCAGCTGACGCTGCTCTTCGCGTTCTGATTGGAGAGGCGGAGAGGGCAGCCCGCACTGGGGAATTGATCCCCGCTGAGGTATGTATTACCTACCACCCACTGCCCCACCACAAGTCGACGCTTATTTTTAGTCTGTCAAATTTAGTTACAAAAGAAATATCACAATTGTTCCCCTGGCCTAAAACTACAACTATCCTAAACACCTTTTATGTGTCCACAATTCAACTTTATCGTTTTTTTAACCAATTCACTGCCAGATGATGTGCAAAACATTCCATTGCCAGGGTTTTTACAATACACATTGATTTACAGTAAAGTCTCGTTATATCGATATCGGTTATATCGATAGTACCGCTTATTACGATACTATTTTCATTTCCCTTGCACATTTCTAGTCTTTTTATGTATAATTAGTACCGTTTAGTACGATATCCGGTTATTACGGTGCTCCTTTTCATCCCCCGCCGGCCATTTTTGTTGTTTATATCGATATATCCGTCGCGCCATTGGTCAACTTGGTCACGTGTCTTGTTACGTGAGCCGCCATCGGTCGCGCCATTGTTCGACTTGGTCACATGAGCCGCCATCGGTCGCGCTATTGGTCGACTTGGCCGTGTGACTTTGTCACGTGACACGCCATCGGTCGCGCCATTGGTCAACTTGGTCACGTGTCTTGGTTACGTGTCACGCCATCAGTCGCGCCATTGGTCGACTTGGTCAGGTGACTTGGTTACATGCCCAGCAGCCGTGTAGCAGAGCCATTTTCATTTTCAGACGCTAGCTCATGTGTAGCAGACGAGATTGAAGTGTTTGTGTTAAAAGGTAAAAATGGGAAGCAGAAGAAGATTGATGACTTTTTTAAATTGTATACATAATACAGTAAGATGTAAGTGTTGCAGTTTCCCTGTTGTGTTATGTACATGCCCACTGTACTGCAATCGTTTTTTGCAACAATGTTTCTTGTTTTGTCTGCTGAAGCGCGATGATTTAGAAAATTATTAACATTCCATACTGTGTATTAAAGGACAGCCGATGTCACTTTTTATTCAAATGCAAATAAAAATGACTTCACGCCAAGACGTCTTGCATAGATGGCGCCACCCTGTGTGGCTGCCTCCACAGCAGCTCTCTCCCTTTCTTGTCTACTTTTTCACTTCTTTACTTTTCCGTTTTTGTTTTGCCTAATCTCGTTCCATAAACCTACGGAGAGGAGATGGGCATCTTTTCTTTTGCTCATCGCCGTTATTTTTTACTTTTTCATCGCTCCTGTGAACGGGGAATCCACGCGCACGCGGAATCCCATTGTTTACAGTCGAGACCAGCTACTAGCGTGGCGGGCTAATAGCGGACTAGCGGCCGCCGCACCAGACATCCCCGATGAATTGAAGAGGAGGAAACGAGGATGTCGGGGCGGGAAAGATCGCCGCAAAAGAACGAGGAAATACCGACACGTTCTCCCGTCCGTCATCATGGGGAACGTGAGATCGCTCCCAAATAAAATGGACGAGCTGGCGGCGCTAACGCGACATCAGAGGGAGTACCGGGAAGCCAGCTTGCTACTCGTCACGGAGACATGGCTTTCGGCAATCACTCCGGACGCCCACGCAGAGTTGGAGGGCTTCCAACTCGTACGAGCGGACAGAAATGAAGGCAGCGGTAAGCAGAAAGGAGGGGGGATTGCTGTATTTGTGAATGACAAATGGTGCAATCCTGGGCACATCACGGTGAAGGAAAAACTTTGCACTCGGGACATCGAGCTGCTAGCCGTTAGCCTCCGGCCGCATTACCTGCCACGGGAATTCTCACACGTCATAGCCGTGACGACGTACATTCCCCCTACGGCAAATGGCGGCGCTGCCTCCGATGCCCTCATATCTGTTGTAAACAAGCTGCAAACCCAGTCCCCCAACGCCTTGTTTATCATCTCAGGGGACTTCAATCACATTTCCCTGAAATTCTCCCTCCCAACATTCACACAGTATGTAACTTGTGCCACCAGAGACAATAACATATTGGACCTATTTTATTCAAACGCCAAGGATGCATACAAACCCCCCCCCCCCCTCCCCCCTCTCGGAAGAGCAGACCACAATATGGTTTATCTCCAGCCTGTGTACAAACCCCTTGTCCAGAGGCAACCAGCTGTGACCCGCACGATCAAAAGATGGTCCACAGAAGCTGAAGAAGCTCTGCGGGACTGTTTTGATTCAACCAGGTGGGAGCTCTTTACTGAGATTCATGGGGAAGACATTGACTCACTCACCAACACCATCACAGACTACATTAACTTTTGTGAACAAAACACCGTACCCACCAGGACTGTGCGGTGTTTTGCCAACAACAAACCATGGATTAATCCCGACAAAAGTCCTCCTGAAGGAGAAGAAAAGGGCTTTTGTGTCGGGCAACAGAGAGGAACTGAAGGCCGTGCAGATCCAACTGAGGAGGAAGATCAGAGAGGGGAAGAAGGCCTACAGGATGAAAATGGAGGAGCAGCTGCAAGCCAGCAATGTCGCTGGTGTCTGGAAGGGCCTGAAAAACATCTCAGGCCACAAAAGCCCAGTGACATTGAACGAAAAAGACAAGGACTGGGCAGATGAACTCAACCGCTTTTTCAATCGGTTTGACAAGACGCCAGCCGCCCCCGGCCCACCATCAACTTCACCTGTAGCTGCACCTGTGGCCTTACCCTCCCTGCCCCCTCTCATGACCAGCTTTCCACAACCAACATCTGCCCTCCCAACCGTTGCCACACCCTCAGCCGCCACTCTGCCTCCTGGTTCCTGCCTGTCTGTCACAACTGCGCAGGTGAGGAACCAACTGAGGATGATGCAGGTGAGGAAGGCAGCAGGTCCGAATGACATCAGTTCCCGACTCCTCAAGACCTGCTCCGACCAGCTGTGTGACATTGTCCAGCACTTGTTCAACCTGAGCCTGAAGCTGGGCAGAGTTCCACAGCTGTGGAAAACGTCATGCCTGGTCCCAGTGCCCAAGATTGCCAACCCCAAAGAGCTCAACAGCTACAGACCGGTGGCGCTGACGTCTCACCTGATGAAGACGCTGGAGAGACTCGTCCTCGCCCACCTGCGACCGCTGGCAAGCTCATCGCTGGACCCGCTGCAGTTTGCCTACCAGCCCAGCATCGGTGTGGAGGATGCCATCATCTACCTCCTCCATACGGCGTTGCTGCACCTGGAGAATGCTGGGAGCACGGTGAGGATCACATTCTTCGATTTCTCCAGTGCCTTCAACACCATCCAGCCAAGTCTACTGGGGGACAAGCTGCGGCATGCCGGAGTCGACCATCACCTCACATCCTGGATTACAGATTACCTCACAAACAGGCCACAGTACGTGAGGGTAAAGAACTGTGAGTCGGACAGGCTTCTCTGCAGCACCGGAGCGCCGCAGGGAACAGTCCTGGCTCCATTCCTCTTCACCCTCTACACCTCGGACTTCAACTACAACACCCCAACCTGCCACCTTCAGAAGTTCTCTGACGACTCAGCTATTGTCGGCCTCATTACAGAGGGAGACGATGGGGAGTACAGGGGACTGACAAAGGATTTTGTGGACTGGTGCCAGCAGAATCACCTCCAGATCAACACCGGCAAAACCAAGGAGCTGGTGGTGGATCACCTGCACCATTGAACATCCAGGGTTCGGACATTGAGAGGGTGACCTCCTACAAGTACCTGGGTGTTACTCTAAACAATAAACTGGACTGGACAACAAACACGGATGCCCTAATCAAAAAGGGACAGAGTCGCCTCTTCCTTCTCAGGAAACTGAGGTCTTTTGGAGTTCAGGGGTCACTCCTAAAGACTTTCTATGACTCTGTGGTGGCATCAGCCATCCACTATGGCATTGTCTGCTGGTCAGGCAGCATCACCACCCGGGACAGAAAAAGACTGGAGCGCTTTGTCAAGCGGGCCAGTTCTGTCGTGGGCTGCTCGCTGGACTCTCTAGAGGAGGTGGGCAACAGACGGACGCTAGCTAAACTAAAAGCTATGACGGACAGCCCCTCCCACCCCCTCCTGCCCATCCTGACAGCTCTGGGTAGCTCCTTTAGCCAGAGACTATTACACCCGCGCTGCAAGAGGTACCGCCGCTCGTTCCTACCGACTGCTGTCAGGCTTCACAACTCCCAATGATCACATGTGAAAAAAAAAAAAAAAAACGGGACACTTGTAAATATGGGTTGTTGCAATATATCTAAATGCATTTCTTGATTCTGCACTATGTACAGTCTTGTTTATAGAACGGTTTTTGCACATCTACATTTGCACAGTTTACAGTTGTCTTGACATTTTTATTTTGTTATGCTTAGAATATCTTGTTTTCTATCCTTTCACTCCCACCCCAACCCCATCCCTCTTCAATTGCTGCTGTGGACTGCAAATTTCCCCATTGCGGGACGAATAAAGGTATTCTGATTCTGATTGCTTGTGAATCCAAACAATGGCTTCAGATTCGGATAATATGCTTTCTTGTTACACATCCAGTTATGAATATGTTTCAAATACACTGTAGTTCTGAAGATTAAAGCATACATGTTTACAATCATTAAAGAATTATATGTGCCATTTTGAGGCAACATTGGGGGAACATCTCTCACCCCCAAAAAAAAGGGAGCTAATGGCCAGCTCCGTTTCTTATATGGCGCTTGGCTGCCCTCTTTTGGCGGCTTTTGTTTAATGCAGTTCAGCGCAGGATCGGATATATCGATAGTCCCGGTTATATCGATATTTTTTCGGACTCCCTTAAATATCGATATAACGAGACTTTACTGTATATAGCAATTTAACAACAGCTGAAGCTGTAACAAAGCGCTTCACATGGACAACTATCATATACAGGAAATAAAGCACCAGCAGCAGTAAAGCCCAAGATCAAGTCTCAATCATGCTGATGAGTCGAATTCCAAAGAGTACAACTGAGTTTTGACATGGGTTTTAAAGATGAGGGAAGGGGGCTTGCCGAATATTCAGTGGCAAGTCATTCCAGAGAGTGGGGCCAGCAATGGAAAATGCTCCATCCCCTATGAACCTCCGTTTAGTTTTTGGCACATCTATACTGGTCAGCAGACCTGAGGCACCGGGAAGGTGTGTACGGGTGCATGAGCTCGGAATAATAAGATCTTGAAAACAACTCCAAAATGTATAGGGAGGCCAGAGTAGGAGTTATGTGCTCCCTCTTACGAGTACCAGTCAAGAGGCGAGCTGCAGCATTCTGGACCATCTGGAGATGCTTCAGGGAGGATTGGCTGACTCCAAAGTAAAAACGCATGACAGTAATCGTGCTGAGATGTATTTTTGTCATTTTCAGTCAAATTGCAGGAGCCCCAGAATATTGAGTTTTAGCACTACATAAATATTCAATGCAGTGAAAGAACCCTTAGACTCTTTTTTTTTCATCAGAAGAAAAAGAGTTAATTCCTAAGTTATATTGGTCTGGACTTATCTGAGCTTGAGATGGAAGCAGCTGTACGAAAGGCAAATGCTGTCGCCTCGTGGGAGGGGAAAAAAGCACTTTGCCGGCACCCCTGCAAGAAAAATCAAAACCTGAACAAATTTGGGAATGGTGCTCCACGTCATGCTTTTCAATTCCCGAATAAATTCGGGAATGGCAGTGAATGAGTTAATGAAAAAAAAATGATCCTCTCACTGTAACTGCTTTCAGCTTCCTGTGAGTGGCAGCACATTGCATGACCAGATCGCCATGTTAAGCCACCAGCGCTTCAACGCCCTGACCACGCGCATCCAACACAGTCTGCTGGGACGCAAGATTCTGGCCACTATCGTCATGAGAAGGGGCGAAGGCCTGGGAACAGTTGTCAGCCTGGGAACAGGTTCGTGCGGGTTTTTTCCCCCCAGAAAACAATTCTCAATCCGTTGCATATTTCAGTTATCAGCAACTGTTCGCTATACGAACATCTTTAAACACCTTTTTGCATCGTTTGTTTACGTTTTGGACTTCCTGATACGTCATATCCTGCCTTCCTTTACATTACGTCACATCCTATTATGTCCGTCTTATAATTGCTCTCCCAGCGGTCTTTCACGCTCTTCCTCCTTCCTCTTTCCTCTTTTCTTTCTGTCCCTTCTCGGCCGGCCCCACGATGCCCCTGCTGTCTACAAGATTAAACTAACTTATCCTGTTCAACACCTGGCTTCCTGCTGATTTAACCATCCTCTTCTATCAACACCCTGAGAAGCCATGAACCAGGAACGAACAATCACTTTCAACCTATTAGCAACATTGATTCTTTGTTTTGTTTTATTTATTTTTCAATTCCAGGCAACCGTTGTGTTAAAGGGGAAGAGCTGAGCCTCAAAGGAGATACTGTGAATGACGGCCATGCTGAAATCATCTCCCGAAGGGGGTTTGTTAGGTACAAACTAATCTCTAAATCATTTTTAAAAAATCTTCTGTTGTGACATTTTCATAACCCAAATCTTGGTCTCCTGCGCCGTACTTCCCCAAATCTGCCTCCCGCTCTCAGATTTCTATACAGTGAGTTGCTGAAGCATTTTGAGGGTGCAGAAAACAGTATATTTGAGGTCGCGCCGGAAAACAAACTGCAAATAAAATCTGACATCACCTTTCACCTCTACATAAGGTGAGATCATGTTTTCCCTCTCCCCTCATATTGCTGCCACATGTGCAACACTTTGACATTTACAACCCGCATACCTGCCAACTGCTCCGGTTTTGCCGTCATGAGTACTGTTTTCATTTTCCCCTTTCAGGTTATGGTTTATTCATGAAAATGATGGTTTCTAATAAGAACAATAAGTCAAAAAACGTCAAAATAGTAAATACCGAGTGTTCATTCCAAACACGAGATCGCTAAGGATCTTATCTAAATGTAGAACAGGCAATCGCCACAGTGCTACCTGTTAGCTTCCTTTAGATGAATTGAGAGTCAAGAGTTAGCATCGTTTTTATCATTGTCATGTAATGGCATCTGTCGGAGAAAAAGCAACAAAAAGTGTGAAATCTAAAAGAAAACTACAGTCGTTTCGTGAGGAATACTCCCAAGCATTTCCAAGAGTTTTGTTTTCTTAAACTAGCATACCTGCCAACTACTCCGATTTTTCTGTAAAACCTACGGTTTTCATTGTCCCATTCCGGGTTACAGGCTCATAATGAAAATTACGGTTTCCAATAAAAACAATACGTCAAAAATAGTCAAAATATTAAGTACTCAACGTTCATTCAAAACACAATAACAGCCGATTGGCACAGTGCTAGCTGTTAGCTTCCTTTTGATGAATGGCGCATGTCCATGGTACAGGTCTTTCCTGGAATCCAGAGTGACGCTATTAGCTATCCATTAGCTAGCTAGAGAGCTTTCTATCTGAGTTAATTCGGGGTTGAGTGAACGCTGGTGCATGTGGCTGCCACTGCTCACCCACAGATAAACTTTATCCTGTGACTGTAAAGTGACCATGAGAGTTTTGAAAGGCACTTAGAAATTAATTTTTATTATTATTATTATTGTTATTATTATTATTATTATTATTATTATTATTATTATTATTATTATTATTATTATTATTATTCCTGCAATTGAGACTAAAGGGAATCATAAGCATTGTCGCGTAATGGCATTTGTTGGAGAAAAATCACCAAAAAGTGTGAAAAGTATCAGAAAACTACATTTGTTTCGGAAGGAATTTCCAAGAGTTCAACTGCTCAAGGAAATGTGAAAATTACATGTTTGAGTTAAACTCAAACTTGTGTCAGTCAACCTTGGCTAATAGCTGCCCGTATAAATGATTAAAATTCCTACATAAAAGTGGTAGTACGCCGTACATTATTTGAAATGATGAAAAAACTCTTAGAAGCGGAATTGCAGACAGCTTACAGCGCATGGGCACATTATGCTATTACTTTTGCTGGTTTGCTGTGACAGTAGTGGCGAATGGCGGCAGCATTGTTGTTGGCTACCTGCTTGTGAGAACAACTCTATTTGAGCCATAATGGTCACAATTTAAAAAAGAACAACATTGATGCTCGTTTGTTGATAGGTATTTTTGTCAATGGAATGTAGTTTAGATGTGCATATTTGAAGTTACTAACAATGCCTTGTACTTTTCAAACAAGATTGATTATTAAATGTTTGGGTGATTGTATAATATTTCTGTTTTGTTTTCTTAAAATATATCAAACGTGATATTTTCATTATTGACAAGTTGAAATTGAGGTACTTTTTCACAAGTATGTTTGACATTGATCAACATTTGTATGGTGTTTGTGCCTCATTTTAAGTAGCTGTAAAAAATGTTTAAAGTAGTTCGGCTTCATGGGGGGCTTGGATTTCTGGTTTCAGAAGTTGGCGGGTATGAACCTGCTCTTTTCTTTTCTCATTCTGAAGCACGGCGCCATGCGGAGATGGCGCTCTGTTCGACAAGTCGTGCAGCGAAACGGGAGAAGAGGTGGGCTGTCACCAGCCTCTGTTTGAGAATGCCAAGCAGGGCAAGTTGCGCACCAAAGTGGAAAACGGTGAGAGCCCGAAAACATGCAAAGATCATATCCAGAACACACATTGGACCCACGTGACACTCGTCGGTTTGTTACAAGGTGAGGGGACCATCCCGGTTGAGTCGAGCGCTATTGTGCCCACCTGGGATGGCATTCAGCATGGGGAGAGGCTGCGCACTATGAGCTGCAGTGATAAGATCCTGCGCTGGAACGTCTTGGGCCTACAGGGGGCGCTGCTTACCCACTTTCTCAATCCCATCTACCTGAAGTCAATCACACTTGGTAAAGCATTTTGTCGTCACATATGCATACTTGTCAACCTGCCTTACTAACGGATACATTTTTCCTTACTTATTGAGGGAAAAAACATACGCGTGTGTAATATTTCATTAGGCAATTTTATTCACATAATTTCACATGTAAACACGAATACTTTTAACAAGTTACAACATATTTCCAGCAATAATCAAGTCTGTACTTTGTTGTAGGGCATTGTGGCTTTTTTTGCTGTGGACAAATTGAATTTGTCCACAGCAAAAAAAAAAAAAAAAAAATAGGATTTGTGTTCTTAATAATAATAATAATAATAATACATTTAATTTACAAGCGCCATTTCAAAGCACCCAAAGACACTTTACAATTAAAAGAACAATAAAATCATAAATAAAATGATAATTTAAAAATAATTGCAGGATAATGTTTCCCAAAAAAATGAATGATATTACGGCAAAAAAAACATGGTAAAATGTTTCATTTAACTGATTTCAAAATAAAATTCTACTTGGCCGTAACTTGTCTTCTCGCAACTTTTGTTTCCACTTGAGACTTTTCGCATGGACTTCTTTTCTCGGTGGTCCACTTTGCTTTTTACGAGTAGCGATACAGTAAAGTCTCGTTATATCGATATTCTCGGGCGTCCGAAAAAATATCAATATAACCGGGACTATCGATATATCCGACCCTGCGCGCATGTAATTTTCTCCTTGCGTTCATAGGAATAGTATCGTAATAAGCGGTACTATCGATATAACCGATATCGATATAACGAGACTTTACTGTATTTGTTATATTTATGATTACTGCTTATATTTATTGGCGAAAACGGAATCAAAAATATCTCAAATTATATTTAACCATTTTTGCCGTTCCCGTCCAATATTTCTTGTATGCTGTACACACCTAAAAATCGTACAGAATATGGCAAAATATGGCCGGTTGACAGGTATGCAAATGGTTCATTGCGTTGACACATCTCTGTGTCTAAATAATCCTAACTTTCCTCATTAATCGTCCTTCACGTTCTCACCATCTTTCTTCTTCTTCAGGCTATTTGTACAGCCATGGTCACCTGACTCGAGCTGTGTGCTGTCGCCTGGGCAGAGACGGCGACGGATTCAGTCAAAGTCTCCCGGCTCCCTTCCAGCTAAACCACCCTGAGGTGGGAGAGGTCTTTCATAAATCATCTTGCGTTCTTTTCACTAATTGAATCTCTCCCTCCAGCTGTTGTTGTTGTTTTTTTAATCAATGAAACATGTGTATTGATCAAACGGCAGCAACCTGTTGCATCCCATCTGCTTTGCTCCATAGGTGGGCCGAGTCAGCGTGTACGACTCCACTCGTCACACAGGCAAAACCAAGGAGTCCAGCGTGAACTGGAGCCTTCCAGACCACACCAGTGTGGAGGTTCTGGATGGGACCAGAGGGAAACTAGATGGGTATGTCACCAAACCAGGATTATTATTATTTTTTCTACCATTTGTGTGTGTGAAATATTTGTCATTTTTGATTGGCTTTTATTTCTGTCACGTTTCGGTTTGTGACCACCAACGCGGGACACTGTCGGGCCACGCCTGCAGCTGCACTGGTGTTGGTCATTTGAACTCATTCACTGCCATTCAAAAATGTATTCGGGAATAGGAAATATGACGTAAAGCACCATTCCCAATTTTTTTCGGGTTTCTTGTTTGGGTACCGATAGCGCGCTGGCCATGGCACCATATTTTTTCCATTCGAGCAGCATTTGCCTTTTTTCCATGTTAGCGCTTTGTTCCAGCCTTCAGCTGTTGTTAGAGCACTATATGAACCAATATTTATGTATTTCATTGTATTTTGCATAGCTGTCCTCATTTCAAGCTCATAACTACAGGCCCACATAATTGTTTTTTTTTCTGATGAAAGAAAAGAGTAAGTTTTCTTACGCTGCAATGAATGTTCATGTCGTCCTAAAACTCTATTCTGTGGATTCTGGAATTTGTGTGAGAATGACAAAAACCCTGGCACTGGAGTGGACACATTTTTGCACATCGTATCGCAGTGAATGAGTTCATCAGTGGCAGTTAAAAGGACTTCCGACACGACCATTCCGTGTCAGGTCATTCTTTGTTTCACCTTGTCAGGTTTGTTTCGTCTTGTCTTGTTTTACTTGTGGTTTTGTTTGCTACTTTGGACTTTTATGTTCTGATGACTTTGTTGTTTGAGATTTTATTCCTCCTGACTTTATTTAAAACAATATGTCAAATGCACCCTGTTCCTCCCACCTACCTACATTTTGGGGTCCATCACCACCTTGCAAATTGTGAAAATGTCCACAACTTTGGGATGCGGTTCACCGGCAATTTGAATTTTGAATAACTTCAAAATTAGGACTACACGTTCAACAATTTGTGAGAACTAGTTATCACATACTACATAATGGGTCACTCGGGTTCGGGTTGGTTTGTTGCAGGCTTTCCGGTTTCGCTTTCACAATATGAACACACTTCAACTTGTATTTTTCATTGAAAGCATGCCTTTACTGTGCTCCAAATTTGGTCCCCTGCAGGAATAAGCTGGGCGTGTCCCGTGTATCCAAGTCCAACCTGTTCTGTCTGTTCCGCACACTGTGCCAGCGCTGCGACCGCAACGACCTCCTCGCAATGCCCTCGTACGTTCAGGCCAAACTGGCGGCCAACTCCTTCCAGCTGGCCAAGTATCGCTTCTTCCAAGCTCTTGGCGACCACGGTTACGGCGCCTGGATCGGCAAACCACTGGAGGAGAAGAGCTTCGAGGCTGGTGAGGAGTCGCCGAGCGTGCCCGCCGCAGTTGGCGGCGCTCGGAACGGCGGAGCAATGGAATACAACCAGGCAGAGGCGTAGCCCGAGTTGCTCCTCGGCTGCACGAAAAGGGAGGTAGACAAGAAAAGGACAATCAAACCTTAGCCACTGGATGGATGGACGGACGGAAGGGGAGCTAGATGAGAAGCCTGAAGGAGCGACGGTCGTGAAAATGGCAATAGAAAGAACAAGAATGGAGTAGCAAAATAACGCTGCTATGTATGACAGGTTATGCTAGCTTTGACACGCGCCATTTTGTCAAAGCGCATGCAGACCAGACGTGGCTTCCTTTTAGTTTTTAAAAGATCTCTCGTCATGACCAGCGGTGAAACTTAAAAAGAAGACCAAGCTTTGCATTTTTTTGAGTAGACGAATGGCGCCTCTAGCGATTTAAACCAGCTATGATAAAAAAAAAAAAAACATTCATCCATGCGTAGTCGCCGTGGTTACCGCTAGCACACCAGAGTTCCGCGCGCATCTTTGATAGTCCTATGCTTTTATATATATATATACACAAGAAAGAAGATGTCATGGCCTCCAGGCTGCACACGAGTTCTTTTTCGTCAGGATGTAACTTCCCGTGAGGTTCCCACCACCGCGTTTCTTTTACCTCGTCCATAATTTTTTATTTTCATTGAAAAGCACCGTGACCGTATTTTTTGTCGACCGATCTCATTTTTTTCCTATCAATTTTTAGTGGCGCATTGTGCAAAAGATATCAAAACACAAGTGCGATCCGAATCCAGACTAATTTTTTACTCGAGGAATAAACGTCCTTACTGTAAAACAACTCCTGACTACTATGTTTAAGTACACTTAGGCTTCAATTGGAAAGTAAGTTTACGTTTTTATTGCTTTTCCTTCCCATGCGCCTACTTGACACCTGCAGCAAAGCTCTTAAAAGTCCACCCTGCATTTTTTTTCTAGTAATTGATTTAAAGCTTAAGATAGTAACACAAAGCCTTTTTTTTTTAATGGCGTGGTGAATCATTTCCAAAAAGTTTCATTCCTCTGGTGCAAAATTAGTTTTATTTTCCAATCGATGCATGAAAAAAATCCCTCTGGACCCCTTTGTTGGAAATAGACACTCACTGTGTGTGTATGTGTATAATGTAATATGATATAGAACTGACTTTTTCTTAAACAAATAAAAATTGGATATTTCAAAAAGAATAAATTAACCATATTCCACCAGAATGTGTTCAGAACTTTCCTCCCATCCATCATACACAATTCATACATCATCTGCTCCTAAGCCCTGAGGCGTGGGATGCTTTCATTACCTCAGGGCTCAATATTCGAGCTGGGCGCTCTACTGGATGTAACCTTCAAGGATTTGCTCGTCGATGTGTCAAATCCTATGTGCTTGCCCACGACGCCGGAAGATGATTGAAAGGATGTGATGCTTCCATACCAACGGGGGAGTTGGGCTTCAATGACTTCACTTATGCTCCCTTATGCCTGGCACAATAATGACAATAAGAGAAGGTGAGATGACCTCCACACCTTTTTTTAAAAAATCAAACCTATAAAAGTTTTCAACTTTTTTCAGGGTGACACTGAATCGGCGCAACCATCAACATCGAGAGTCAGCGCAAGCGCTCCCTGCCAATGTCGGCCGATGACGATGTAAGAGAGATGAAGGCAAGAGTGACATGAGTGATGAGTGACAGCCTGTTTTCCTTACGGACTTGTGAGTATTAAAGTGTCGAAAACTGTCGGCTGTCAACAGGTTGATTTGTTTCCTTACCAATTGCAGAAGAGCAATTACTTGGAAGAAATTATAATCAAAGTACAGATGCTCCCCAACTTACGAACGGGATACGAACAGTCGTTTGTAAGGTGAATTAGTTCGTAAGTAGCTTCAGTGCTATGTTTTGTATGGGATGTATGTTTAAAGGACAACCGACACAATTTTTTTGTTTCCTAACTGACATCAGAAAAACGTTTTATAGCATCTAAAATACCCAAAACACGCAGGCAGATATTTTTAGTCAAAGGTAAAACACCAATAAAAATGCCTTAAAGTGTCCCAAAACTACTTCAAAATGACCTCAGAAAGTTTCAGAAGGTCCCGCCCCCTTGTTTGTGACGTCACACCAAGACGTCTTGCCTTGCTCGAGAATCAAAACAATGGCTTCAGAGTCGGAGAAGATGCTTTCTTGTTACTCATCCAGTTATGAATATGATTCAAATAGTTCTGAAGAGGTAACCATAAATGTTTGCAATCGATTAAAGAAGTCTTATTTTGAGGCGTCTGGACTCCAATGTAGCGCCCAAAAAATGCACAAGATGGCGCCCAAGCTCCTTTGGAAATGGGCTGATTTGTCTGCTGGGAATTTGTGTCAACTATTATCAAATAGTAGACTTGGTGTGACACACAACGATTCACCATCACGTTATGTTTTTATCTTCAACTTTCGCCATCAACACAGATCAACACGAAGTTTTCAGACCAAACAAAGTACACAAAATGCATTGTGTGTCGCTTTCTCGGTCAGGTGCGTTCCACACGTGACGTCACATCAGGCATCGTCACCAACTCGAAAACAAGACTTCCTGAATATTTAGCGCGAGTCTTAAAATGTAAAATATAGCTGGAATCTTTGTAAAATACGCTCAGTGGAAGTCATTTGAAGTGATTTTACAAATTATGGACACAACTTGTCCCTAGGCGTCGGTTGTCCTTTAAGGCTTAGATAAGTACCCGCAAAAATGTTCATATGTACTGTTGTTCATAACTTGAATGTTCGTAAGTAGGTGAGTGTATCATTGAAGACTTTGTGTTTAGGTGGAAAAAATACTTTGAGTCTGGATGCCCCAAATGACAACATTTGCCCCTGATGATGTATGATGGAACAGTTAGAGCTCGGCATAGCTGAGTGATCGTTTTATCTGTCAAGAGACAAGGCAGCAACACTGCCAGATAATGACTGTATTTTCCAGTGTATCAGGCGCACTGGAGTACTAGGCGCACCCCCAGTGAATGGTGTATTTTCAAACTTTCAATATATAAGGCGCAATGAATGGAGAAGGTACTAAAAATAAACATGTAATAAAATATATGCTCTATAAAGATGTGTACATGTACAACTGGAGAGAATATTACATGTCACTACAGAAATGTTCATATGTGCCATTGTTCGTAACGCGAATGTTCGTAAGTAGGGGAACGTCTGCGCAAGGTCATCTTTTGAAGAATATCAAGGCTTTTGGGTGCGCCTTATGCACCGGAAAATACATGAGCCATGTTACATATGAACAATTTTCTTCAAAACGCTTCTTTCCAAAGACACTTTTGGAATACAAAGTTAATCATCATCCAATAGTTCACATTTGTGTAATCTCTCATGTATTTATTAACTCCCAACTAATTTGTCATCCGCTATGCATGCATCTGTTCAATAATGAGAGCTTATTTGAATCAATGCCACCCCATCCCCTAGCCGTTTTTCAAGTCAAGTATTTTGAGAGTGGGACTAATGATGAAGGGTGAGGAAACAAGCACGTAGGAGGAATGGGAGGTTGGTTGGGGGGTGGGGGGGTCTCAAAGTGAAATATTAGTCCAGAGCCGCGTGCTTAGAGGAGCCAATCGATGCTCTCCAAAGAAAATAAATGAGAAGAGGGAAAGAGGGAATATCTCCGAAGCTGGGCGGGCGTGCAAAAGGCCTCATTGGAGTCAAGTGTGAAAAAGACACAAGATCACAGCAACTTGTAAGTGCATACGTGCTTAATAAAGACGAGGCAGTTGGGGTAACAAACCCCCACAGAGAGAGAGAGAGAGAGAGAGAGACAACACATAGTTACAAAATGAGAGAGTACAACTAGTGGATCAACGTTTGGGCCATAATTCCAGAATTTAATGGCCACTTCATGGACCTGTCATTCAATATCTATAAATGCTGCTGAAAGATGGTCGTAAAGCACTGCATTTGTCTAAAATTTAGACATGCAGTTTAGACTCTAAATGGACATCTTTGAATTCACTTCAACATAGTTCCTTCACACCAAGATCGCACCTAATCAGTGACGATACTTTTATGTTTTGCCCTGAGCATAAAAACGTGAGTGGACAATTGAGGATAGGCCAAAAAATAAAGAAATAGACAAATAAATGGGCAAATAATGAAATAGATAAATAGATACATAAATTAATAAATTGATACATAAATACACACAAATACATGCATATGTAATTAACAGATACATAAATAAATAGATAAATAAACACATGTATACATAAATAAATACATAAATATGTAAATAAATAAATACAAATGTGTGAATATATGAGCTCACAGTTCCGTATTTGTCATTTTACATTTGGACAATACTAATTATGAAAAAACTAGAGTTAATTAAAATTGAAATGTATTGAATATTTTTGGGCAAAAATTTGGACAAAATCAACGTATTGATAGTGTAGGCACTGTTGTTTGCAGTCCAGAATAAAATTATTGCAAAATCTCAACGTTGTTCATTATTACACGAACATCTGACATTTTGGTAGAAATTAAATTAGAATTTAGCAATTTTCATTAGATTAGATGAACCTTTATTTGTGTCCTCGTGGAGAAATTTACAGGAAAAAAATACAGGAGCTGCTGTAAAGGCAGCCACTCTCGCGGCGGCATCTTGAAGTCAAAAGAAAACAACAAATAATGTGACACAACACAAAAGACACACAGTCTTCAATCTTAAGCACTTTCTGCACCCTCTTTGTTGCATGAGGCAGTTCTAGTGTCCTTTTCACCAGTGGATCAAATATGTCATGGTGGAATGTGCACCGCTGCATCAAACTGAATGTTTAAAGCAAACACAAAGCTGTAGCATCCATTGACGAAAAGAGATTGTCTCACATCTCTTTTCCCACGTAAATCCGCTCACATGAATAATAATAATACATTTCATTTCTAAGCTCCTTTCAAAACTCTTGAGGACACTCTACAGTCACAGGATATTTTTTTCTGCGGGTGAGCAGCGGCAGCCACACGTGCCAGCGTTCACTCAACCCGGAAGTAAAGTACTTAATAATGTTTTTAATTTAATTAATAATTTACTTCATAATATTTCATTTTATTCAGCCCGCGAAATCAATCAATCAAGCGCGCTAGCTAAAGCTCTCTTTCTATTCAGTCAGCTGGCTAATTCCTTCGATTACAGGTGTCAAAGTCCAGACCCAGGGGCTAAATCTGGCCCGCCACTTAGTTTTATTCGGCCCGCAAAAGCTAATCAAATTTGTGAAATTTAATGCTTATCGATGAAGCCAGCGAGCGGGCTAGCTAGCATTCATTCTACTCTGCTGACTAATGCTTTTGATCACAGGTGTCAGTCACGCCCTTCATAATAATAATAATAATTAATAATAGTAATAATAATGCGATTGGCTGGCAACCAATTCAGGATGTCCCCCGCCTTGTGCCCGAAGACAGCTAAGATAGGCTCCAGCACCCCCCGCGGCCCTAATGAGGAATAAGCGGCACGGAAAATGGATGGATGGAAGGATAATAATAACACATTTACTGAATACTTCATATTTTTTTACTTAATTTTTTAATTCATTAAAGTAATAATACATTTCATTTATAAGCGCCCTTCAAAACTCTCAAGGACACGCCACAGCCAAGCCGCGACAGTTCCACATCCACATCGGATAGAAGTTGACTCACATGAATTGTTTCTACACGCCATATAAAATGACATGGCCCTTAGACCTTGAGTTTCACACCTGCAGTCAGTGACCATGCGCTTTTTTCGACAAATTAGTCGATATCACCAAATGTGTGGCAAAAGTGCTGCTTATTTATTTATCTCGATAGTAACCCTGGAAATCCGATTTGGTAAATGTAAAACTGTGGTGACGTGACAGTAGTTATGGCATAACAAGTGAGTCAGATGGCGTCACTTGGCTGACGGCTTGGGCCCAGCTGACTCACAGGGCAGCATGTGCAGTCATCTCCCAAGGCCAACCCTGCATACAGTTTGACCATCACGCAAAATTTTCAAGGGGCAGCGCAGCTAACCTGTGCGCCACATGTAAATATTAGCTAAGGGACAGCTGTGTGCACTTGTTGCAGCCACAGTTAGATCGCCGGCCTTTTCAATCACATGTGACGCGGCGACAGCATTCCACCAGGGTTTCAGTGTATTAAATGAGACCTGAAGTGGGCCTGCCATCTTATAAGGGTCTTATCACTGTTGAATGGGGTGATGGAGGTGTAGACGCAGTCCACATCTGATTCACCTCTAAAGGGAGCTTAGAAAAAAAAATCTGACCGGAATGTTAAAGTGACAGGAAGTGCATTTGTGTGTTGACGCACTTGAACAGCACCTTCCATTTCTGTCTGCTGATGCTGCAGAATGATAAACAGACGCTTCCCAATTTACGAACATTCGGCTTACAAACAACGGTACTTAAGTTTTTGCGTGTATGTCAAAAAATGTTCGGACAGAGATGCTATAAGTTAGATTTTGTATTCCTCGCCTTTTTCCAGCCGAGCTCGCTTACGATTGGCTGCGTAGAGTATTTGGGCGGGGAGAAATCCCTTTTCCCAGTTCACGGTCCAGAAGGATGCGATGCACAACAAAAAGTAATGGCTGCTGGCACGTAATTCAGTAATTAAGTGCCAGCGGCTTCAGTCATGGCTGAATGAAGTCCCAAGGATACATGTCATCGTACTACAGTAGATGTGAATGTATTTTATGACTGTTAGATCGTCTGCGTTTTATACTTCCTTGTTCAATGTTTGACTTAGACATACATTCCATACAAAATATAGCAATTTACGAAGGAATTCACCTTACGAATGACCGCTCAGAACGTATCTTGTTCGTAAGGTGGGGAGCGTCTGTACAGTAAAAGGCATTATCATCGTGTAGCGTTCCATTGTGTTTGTATTTTTCAGTATGGATTAAAAAAAAAAACATTGATTACAACAGGAAAATTTTCAGTTTTTGACCAAATCGGTTTCCAAACAGGATTCTAGAACAGATTATGGTCGAAAACTGAGATTTGACTGTATTTGGCCACACGGTTCCTTCCTTTGAGACAGCGGCGAGATTTTAACATGGGTTGATAAGATTTATGCGATATCCAATATCTGGATATCCTATTGTGTATGCTCATTTTCATGGATTTTTTAGATTTGGGGGCCACTATTCATTTCTTTGGGTATTGTGTTTACGGTTTCATAAAACAGGGATGAAAAGAAATGCCTTGAAGTCTTCATCGCGGGTACAGATTTATTAAAAGCAATAATAAAGCCCTTGAATATGTTGGATGGATGGGTTGTATATGCATAGTGACCCATGTGATTGTAGATTACAGGTCAATCCATCTTGTAGTTATAATGCAACGCCTTCCGTTTATTACGAACACCTGCAATTTTAGGGCCGGAGATTAAATAGATTGACGCGACCTCCCTGATATTTTTCACATACGGTGAGGGATAATTTTGCTCTTTGTATTCTTATTCTGCATGATAACAAAAAAATCTACTTATACTTCTTGAGGTGATATTTGAACTCATTCACTGCCAGATGTGCAAAAATGTGTCCACTCCAGTGCCAGGGTTTTTTGTCATTGTCCCACGAATTCCAGGACCCACAGATTTTGAGTTTTAGGACTGCAGAAACATTCAATGCAGCCTAATAAATCTTAGAATTTCTTCTTTCATTCGAAAAAAGTTAATTCCTAACGTCTGTGTAAGCTCTCAGTCGTACAGGAGTGGTCCATCGATGAAAAGGTTTCTTCAGCCGTCATCTGTACTTCTTTGAAGGTGTAGGACGTTTCGCTTCTTATCCAAGAGGCTTTGTCAGCGAACTAAAATTTTGCTGCGAGCTTTGGCCCCATATATTTATATATCATAATAATAATAAATTCCATTTATAAGCGCCATTCGAAACTCTCAAGGACACTTTACAGTCACAGGATATTTTTTTCTGCGGGTGAGCAGCGGCAGCCACACGCGCCAGCGTTCACTCAACCCGGAAGTAACATAAAAATAAAAAGAAAAACATAAAAAACTAAATAACAAATAATATGACAACACAAAGACACAGAGAGTCATTCATTCTTCAGCACTTTCTGTACCCTCTTTATGACATGAAGCAGTTCTAGATGAAATAGGAGAGGATCAAAGTGTCGTTTTCAACAGTGAGATATCATGGTGGAATGTGCACGTCTACTGCAAGCTAAATGTTGAAAGCATACACGCAGCTGTAGCATCCATTGATATATATATATATATATATATATATATATATAATTCCTAAGTTACATGGGTCTGGAGTTATCTAAGCTTGAAATGGGGGCATCTGTACAAAAGTTAATGCAATACATACATATTGGTTTTTCGCGCTTTAACAGCTGAATCTGGAAAAAAACGCTAACATGGAAAAAAGGGATATGCTGCCCCCTTGTGGAAAAGAAAAAAAACATTGCCAGAGGCCATGGCTAGCGCTTTATCGGCACCCAAGCATGAAAAAAAACAAAACCCTCTTGGCGCTCTAAGCCATATTTTCCATTCCCGTATAAATTTGTGAATGGCAGTGAATGGGTTAAACATATGAGGGATTTGTTTAGTTTGACAATAAACTTCAACTGGGATTGGTAGTGAACAGCTTTGAATGAAAGACAATCCATCAGGCAAAGGTTCATGAGTGTGTACATCAGAGTTACCATGGCAACAGGATGGCCCACTTGACGATTTGTTCGCTGTGCGCCATTAGTCACTTTCTTGTTCATATATGTTCTCCCACCTCGTGGTGGACCGAGAGTGGGTCGTCAGTCACCTTTGGGGAGGGGGTGGGGGGTGACTCAGGATTTCCCCTTTTATGCTCGAAGGATTGCCAAGGTCTTGGTTCTCTCTGAGGAATTAAAATTGTTCACATAATTTAGTTTTGGGAAAAAAAAGATGAGGTCATAAATAAGAAAAATGTAGAGTGGTGTCTCTATGTAAGAAATGAATTGGTTCTGGTATAAATTTCTAAAATTGTCAAATTTGTTAATCTAGGCGTGATTTCCATGTAAATCCCCTAATTCGTTCCAAACACCTCCAAAATTCACACACAAATGTATAACAATACATGTTACATAAGCTCTCAGTCGTACAGGAGTGGTCCATCGATGAGAAGGTTTCTTCAGCCGTCATCTGTACAAAAGTGAAAAACTTCGTCAGCGAACTAAAGTCTGGACATTAGGGATATATAAATGGGGCCGATATCAGACTTTAACAGATACATCACTTTTGTACAGTTAGCATTAGATTAGAGAGTAGTGCATCATGTGAAAAAAAACAATGAAGAATAAAAATACTGTTACTGCATCCAAATTTGCATATGTCTGCTTTTAACCCACTGTCAGATGTGCAAAAAATGTTTCCACTCCAGTGCCATTTTGTCATTTTCACTCAAATTGCAGGAACCGCAGAATATAGAGTTTTCGGACTACATAAACATTTAAAGGACAGCCGACGCCTACGGACATGTTGTGTCCATAATTAGTAAAATCACTTCAAATGACTTCTACTGAGCGTATTTTACAAAGATTCCACCGCATATAGCTATAGTTTACGTTTTAAGACTCGCGCTGAATATTCAGGAAGTCTTGTTTTTGAGTTGGTGACGATGCCTCCCGTGACGTCACGTCTGGAACGCCCCTGACCGAGAAAGCGACGCAATGCATTTTGGGTACTTGTCTGAAAACTTTGTATATGGCGAAATTAGAAGGAAAACACATAAATAACGTGATGGTGAATCCTTGTGTGTTGCATCAAGACTACTAATTGATACTAGTTGTCATAAATTCCCAGCAGACAAATCAGCCCATTTCCAACGGAGCTTTTGCGCCATCTTGTGCATTTTCTGGTACGCTACATTGGAGTCCAGACACCTCAAAATGACACAGAGGGACTTCTTTAATCGATTGCAAATATTTATGCTTTCCTCTGCAGAACTATTTGAATCATATTCATAACTGGATGAGTAACAAGAAAGCATCTTCCCCGAATCTGAAGCCATTGTTTTTATTCTCGAGCAAGGCAAGACGTCTTGACGTGACGTCACGAACAAGGGGGCAGGCAGGACCTTCTGAAACTGAAACTTTCTGAGATCATTTTGAAGTAGTTTTTGGGACACTTAGTCTTTTTTATTGGTATTTTTCATTTGACTAAAATTATCAGCCTGGGTGTTTTGGCTATTTTAGATGCTATAAAATGTTTTTCGGATGTCAATTAGGAAACACAAAAATAGTGACGGTTGTCCTTTAATGCATAATAAGAAACTTTAGACTCTCTTCTTTCATCAGAAAAAAAGAGTTAATTCCCAAATTATATGGGTCTGGAGTTATATGAGCTTGAAATGAGGGCGGCTGTCCAAAATAATATGTAGTACATCCATATTGATTTATGTCGCACTTTCGCAGCAGCTGAAGCTGTAACAAAGTACTAACCTGGACAAAATGCAAATGCTGTCCCCTTGTGGAAGGGAAAAAAACATTACCAGAGGTCTGACCAGCGTTTTATCGACAATCCCCACAGAAGAAAAACCAAAACCGGAAGAAATTCGGGAATAGTGCTGCACGCCATATTTTTAATTCCTGACTACATTTGGGAATGGCAGTGAATGAGTTAAAATGGGGTATCAGCTGGATTGGATCCTGATTGGTGTCTCTTTAAAAGTCAAACACCCCTTGTGTCGGTGCTGAGTGTCAGTTTTTTTTTTTTTTTTTTTTTTCAAAAAGGCGGCGACCAGTGACGGATTGACAGATTTTCCGTCAGTGTTGATGGAAGGCCCACGCCTGTTGGCATCGCGTAGGTTTTGTTAATGTATTCAGGACCCAAACCGTGCAGTGATTTATGGAACAGCAGCAGAAGTTGAAAATCTATTCACCAACTGACTGATTGAAAATCCGATTTGGAATGTCTAAAAGGGCACAACTCGTACCTTTAATGGAGAACCTCACACCGCAGCATATTTACAAAATATCATGAGCATGCATCATCCCCCCCAATAAAGCTTGCAATTATGTCCTTTTCCTCCCCCTCATTTTCCATCATTTGCACCCCATTGTCCATCCAAAAGCTTTTCTTCTTACTTTGACCTTTATGATCCACTCTCCATCCCTGCTCCATTATGAATCCACACATGCGGCGTACAAACAAGCTTCTAACTAATTCCTCCCACCTGAAACAAACATGTGAAATGATGCGACCGTGACATTAAAACCAGCAAGGAAAAAAAAAGTGACTCACCGTGGAAAAGGTTCTGCGTGTCTTTTGATTGTGTACATGACTAATACTTGTAATTAATTAATTATATATATATATATACTTTGATCCGCGTTATTGACGCCCGTCAGGCTGACCTGCGATCAATGTGTTCTTTAATCCACTCCCCTTCAAATTTGAGAGCTGAGCTCATCCGATTACAGCGAACATTAGCGCGCCTCCACGCCTGTTATATTCATACCACTAAAGCTAGGTAGCGCGGTCTCATTAGCCAGGATTATGCTGAACATCATTGCATCCATATATTTTCGACACGGTTTATCCTTAACAGGATTAATGCAGCCCGTGCCATCTGATTTAAAAAAAAGTCAAAGTCAGCTTTATTGTCAAATATGCTAAAATGCATGACATACAGCACAGATGAAATGACTGTCCTCTCGCACCCAGCATGCAATGCACTTATAATGACTTTAACAAACATAATAAACATGAAAAGGCCAATTTGCCGGGAGAGGGGAGCTGTTGCGTGTTCACACGCCGCCATCTTGGGAAAAACAAAAATAACAAATAATATGACAACACAAATACACAGAGAGTCTTTCATTCTTCAGGACTTGCTGTACCCTCTTTGTGATGACATGAAGCAGTTCTAGGGCATTTTAGGGCAGAAGGCAAACTACACCCTGAACTGGTCGCCCGTTGTACGCAGGGTACATTTACGGCCATTTTTTTTGCTCCTTACGGTGGCAAGGAAATTCTGCAAATGTATTTTCTCTCCCATCTTAAATTTACCGTCATACTAGACATAAAGAGAACAGCCTGGATAAATACAGAGGGTTGTGTCAGGAAGGGCATCCGACCTAAAAGCTTGGCCAAGACAAACATGCCAATCAAACCTTTGAACATGGAGGTCACTGGTTCGCTGTGGCGACCCCGGAAGGGATAAGCAGAAAGGAAAAGAAGACGAGACATAAAGAGAATGATTTGTTGTGTATCTAAAGCTTCTTTACATATAATGTGAAACATCACAAATAGTTCCCGTTTTGAATCTCTGAACTCATTCAAAATCAGAATCCTCTTTTTTTTAACTTCAAGATGGTGCCGTGTAGGTTCTACTTCTTTCTTTCCTTTCTTATTCCTTTCATAACTTTGCTGCTGTGAAATGTAAATGTATCCACTGCGAGACGAATAAAGGTACTTCCAATCCAATCAGAAAGCCTTTAATCATCCCACAATGGGGAAATTTGGAGTCCACAGCAGCAATTTGAAAGGGGATGGGGTGGAGGGGGGAGAAAGGCGGTACCTCTCCTTCTTGCAGCGCGGGTGTAACAGTCTCTGGCTGACACTCTTCTTTCATCAGAAAAAAATAGTTAAATCCTAAATTTCATTGGTCTGAAGTTATATGAGCTTGAAATGAGGGTGGAGGGCGTCTGTCCAAAATGCAAAGCAATAAGTACATACATATTGGTTTATGTAGCGCTTGAACAGTTCAACCATGAACACAGTGCTAACATGGGAATAAAGAAATGCTGCCCCTTGTGGAAGGGAAAAGCATTGCTAGAGGTCTAGCCAGAGCTTTTTTTGGCACTCCAGCAAAAAAAATCAACACCCGACCAAATTCGGGAATGGCGCTCTGTCATATTTTCAATTCCTGAATAAATTTGTGAATGGTAATGAATGAGTTAATCACTATGTAATTTACTTCCTAAATAACAATAAAACATAATTTCATGCTGAATGTATTTTAATGACAAGATGCAGACTGCGCAGTGTCCAATTGGCCACTGATCCCTATTCAAATATGCCACAATCGTTCCACTCCATTCCAACAAAACAATATGATGCTGATATAATATTCCATCCTGTGTCATTACATGTCCCACACACACACTGTGGATACAGATCGCGGCCACCTGTTTCTGCCTGCATCCAATGGGAGCGAACGGGGGTGGAGTGAGTTGGAGGGAGGGCAGGGAAGTTGGAGGACAGAGTGAGAGACGCTCATCCGCGTCCACGCCGCGCCGCGATTGAGTGCAAGCACACGTATTCGACGCGCGCGCACGTTTTTGGGGCTGTTGACTCGGAAGGGGGGGAGACGCGCAAGCCACAGGTTGACTGACGCATCCCTCGCCATGGCTCGTCGTCCGCGAGCGACCGCCGTGTCCGGCGGCGGCCACGTCGTCGTCCAAGTGGGCCCCGCGGACGGCTCGCCCGGGATGGGGAAGCACGCCGAGTGAACGCGTTGAACGAGGAGGAGGAATAAAGGAGGAGAGGCGAGGACGGGAGGAGGTCGGGACGCCGCGCGCAAAGCTCAAGAGGCGGGCTGGCGGACTTGTGGAGGAAGCCACATGCACAGAGGCGACAACGGTGGCGCGCAAAGAGCGACACGGCACCCAGAGAGAAAGCCAGGGGACGGCATGGCTGACAACATGAAAAAGAAAAAAAGTGGGGTGATCTGTCTTCATCCAAGCGAGTGATCCAGCGCATCTGCTTTGGGGGAGTGGAAGAAAAAAAGGTACCGGTAGGTGAAAGATATGGCAAGGGGGGCCCAGTTATGTCACACGAAGAAAGTAGGTTATTGTTTTGATCTCACTGAAGCTTCTCCGAGAGTCATCGATCGCCCAGATACTGAAACAATGTGAGACATTGTAACAAATATTGTTCACGAGTCACATTCTGCTTCTCGATAATTTCCTCCATCTAGTTTCTCCAGGTGTTCTCCACCTGATGCTTCTGACGCCTTCAGAGGCGCGACGGTAATTGTTGCTGTTTGTTTCCTCCAGACGAGAGCTCCACGGTCCCAACTGTGACCATGGAGCCTCCCCCTTCCTTGAGTCTGGCTCTCCTCGGAGGCAGCGAGGAAGAAGACCAGCGTTTCCTCCTCCCCCTTGCAGGGATCTCTCACCCGGTAACCCCCGGGGCCCAGGGTCCGGGTCCAGGATCCCACCACTCCAATCACACGGCGTCGTCGAACCTCGCCCGCCCGTCGCCATCCCCCACCGCTACGCCGTCGTCCCTGCCCAAACTGTCCACGGTGGCCCCGCCGACCATTCCCAACGCCTTGCACCCTACCAACACCCCACTTTCATCCTGTTTGGGTTCCCAGCATAGCCTAAGTGGGGACAATTCTCCAATCTACAACGCCCTTTTTTACACCTCCCACTCACCCTCGATGGATCGCGAGAGGGAGCGCGAACGCGGGTGCAAGCACAGGCAGGCCAGTCCTCTGGTCCACCGCAGGGATAGTAACCCGTTTACCGAGATCGCCATGAGCTCCTGCAAGTACACGGGCGGCGTCATGAAGCCCCTGAGTCGCCTCAGCGCCTCCCGAAGGAACCTCATTGAATCGGATAGCGGCAGTGAAACCAAAGAGGGCGGGGTTTCCGCTGTTTCTGGGACGACAGCGGCCGGGGGTCACGACCGGCAGCGGGAAGCCCCGCCAACCTCCTTGGTCCCCCAGTCCTCCGCCAGTCAACCGCCCATCCACAGCCCCCCGGAGATTGTCATCTCTTCGAAAGAAGACTCGCCGTACCCCAGGGTGGGATATGACGTCGGCGACACCGCCTCCAACCAGATGTCCATCTACCACCAGAACCACGCACTGGTGGAGAGTCGCCGGGCGCAACCGGCGAGGGGCTTGAGTCAAGGTGGCTCCGGGGCAGTGGGATCCGGGGTCAGGACCGGCACCAAGGCCCCCAAACGGAAGAATCAAAACATTGGCTACAAACTTGGCCACCGCAGGGCGCTTTTCGAAAAGAGGAAGCGACTAAGTGACTACGCGCTCATCTTCGGGATGTTCGGAATTGTCGTCATGGTGATCGAGACCGAGCTGTCCTGGGGCGTCTACACCAAGGTGAGACCATGTGTTTCCTCATCCTGTCTTGATGGTTTGCGATTCAAAGAAATCGTGTGTTTCTAATCGCTGTCATGCTCGACCCACGTTTTTCTACCATCTCAATTTCACTAAAGTTCGGAGAATACAAAAGAAACTCTGTTCAAAAAAAGAAAAATAGCCTTTGAAAACATACATCATTATTTGTGTTCACAGCACCAGACCCATAAATTAAAAATGATCACAAAATCGAAAACTGAGTGAAATGAACTAAGATACAACTGCAAAATTTCACACGGCACTGACAGTTCTTTATTTTGGGGAAGGGTGCACCAATATTCATTTATTTATTTGTTTTTATTTATCTATTTATTTATGTATTTATTCATTTTGTATTTATTTATTTATTTATTTGTTTATGTATTTATGCATTGATGTAGTTATTTTCATTTATTTATCTATTTTTAAATTTAGTTATGTATTTGTTTGTTCGTTTATTTATTTACTTTTTTTTAATTTATGTATTTGTGTATTTATTTATTTGCCTATTTTATTTATTTATGTATTTATTTATTTAAATACATTTTATTCATTTAAAATGTATTGATTTGCCTATTTTATTTTTTATGTATTTATTTAATATTTACTTATTTATTAGTGATTTTGTTTGTTCATCTGTGTGTTTGTTTTGTTTGTTTTTTTCTGATTTGGCTCAGCAACTAAAACCTGTGGATTGGAAATGCGCGTGTATTTCGCTGTGCTGTTGCTTTATGGCAATTGCGAGCTCTCATCTTGGCTGAGTTTGCATTTCCTATCCTCTGCCTTGTGTGGGTTTTTCCATCGGGACTCCCTCCCACATAAAAAAAAGACTGCATGTTTTGGTTCATTGAAGTCTCTAAATTATCCGTAGGTGTGAATTGTTTGTCTCATGTCCTGGCTGTTCAGTAAGATTCTTTAGATTTCAGCTCATTTGATCAGGACAGTTACACACGTGTAATGGATTTCTAGGTGATGTCTGTGTGCTTTATCTGCTTTTGAGATGACACAATGACGGTTGTCCCTTTTGGCTTCAGTTGAAAGAAATGTCAGGTTTGTAATAAATGCTTATGAATAATGTTTACGATGCCGGAAACGTAGACACCAAGCAAAATTCCAAAACAAAAATATTGACCTAAACAATTGCGCGCCAACAAAATATGAACAAAAATTGATTGTCAATAAGAACCAGGAAAAAGAAAACACTAACAAAAAGCGATCGCAAAAGACAAAAAAAAAATAAGTAAAATGACAAAACCAACAAATTGTGATCAATCCAATTTAGAGGTCAAACAAAAACAAAGTCAAATGACAAAACAAGGACTGTATTTAACAAAAACAAATACAACCAGGAATTAATGGAACAATAACGACTGACAATAAAAGAAACATCTGAGCAAGAGCAGCAACAAGGTCAAAATAATCCGACAAACGGCAGGCAGTTTGTCAATCCTTAAATAAATGACAAATCATAAATGGCAGCGGGTGTGCACACTGAAGGAAAGACCCTCGTCTGCCACCTGCTAGACACGGCCGAACAGGATCATGACAGGATCGGGAGCTTAGAAACTGGATTTTGATAAATTTGGGACGCGGTTTAAAGGTTTCAAGGGGAATACTTAGGAGTTGCATTGTTAATAGAGAGGCCTGTGGTTGTCTGGATAAGATAACGAAGGTTCACCAGGGCTTACTTGGCCTTAGGACTGTTTAGTGGGGGTTTGGCATTTTGAAATAATCGTATGGTGTGGACGGGAAGATTTACAGTCGCTGGATGAATGACTTGGAAAGGTGAGTTTAGTCCAAATAATGGCAGACGTTAAATATGGTTATGTTGCATTATAGAAACTGACTGAAATGTAGTCTTGAGTGTCGTAGGCCAACGCATGTCGTGTGAACTGGGGCTACTTGGTTTAAATGCTTCCAATTTGACATTTTTAAATAACGGGAAGGAACGTAGAAACAGAAGACATGTCGTCTTTGGTTTCTTGGCGATTTGACTTTAGCGCGCGTCACATGGGTTAAAGACAAAGATTGTGTCTGGTGTGGCATTTTGAAATAGCAAGAACCAATTAAATCTCGGAGTGTTGTTGAGGCGGGCAGTTGGAATGGAGGAACTGCTGAGAGTGTCAGACGAGGATTGATGGGCAACTTTGGGAAGGGCCTTGAAGGTGTAAACTTCAATTGAGTTGTTTGGTCAGGTTCCAAGTGAAGTTGTTTTGAGATGGGACATGGTGTTATAGAAAGGGAGAAGTTTATCTTTTATGTGTTGATGCCTGAAGCGAAATTCTGGAGGAGTTAACATTTATGGAGGTAAACTGAGGAGGAGAGGGTCATAGTTGTAAAGACGGAAGTTGACAAGGACATAATAATAATACATTTAATTTCTAAGCGCCTTTCAAAACTCTCAAGGACACTTTACAGTCACAGGATCAGTTTTTCTGTGGGTGAGCAGCGGCAGCCACATGCGCCAGCGTTCACTCAACTGGGAATAACTCAAATAGATCTCGCTAGTTAGACAGCTAATAGATAGCTCGCTAGCTAGGTAGCCAGCAACTGTGACTCCGTTCAAAAGTGAATAACTCAAATAGATTAAGTTAGCTAGCTAGCTAATAGATAACTAATACCTAGCTAGCCAGTTAGACAGCTAATAGATAGCAAATAGATAGCTAGGTAGGTAGCCAGCAACGGTGACCCCGGTCAACCGGGAATAACTCAAATAGATCAAGTTAGCTAGCTAACTAATAGATAACTAATAGCTAGCCAGCTAGTTAGACACCTAATAGATAGCAAATAAATAGCTAGCTAGGTAGCCAGCAACGGTAACCCCGTTCAACCGGGAATAACTCAAATAGATCAAATTAGCTAGCTAATAGATAACTAATAGATAGCTAGCTAGTTAGACAGTTAATAGATAGCAAATAGATAGCCAGCTAGGTAGCCAGCAACGGTGGCCCCGTTCAACCTGGAATAACTCAAATAGATCAAGTTGGCATGAGTCAACTTGGCGCTCCCCTCCAAATGGGCTTGACTTTTTTTTTTCCTTCCAAGTTAAACGAGTATGGAACTGTTGTATCGATTGACTTTGCCCTTATGGGGAAACAAGAAACTGACGCTTCGGTCTGGTGGGAAAACAAATGAAAATAGTCTCTAGTTGCATCATGGGAAACGTAGTCCTATAGTGCATGTGCCACTTGAAATAATAATAATAATAATAATAATAATAATATATTCTTTTCCTTTCGTCTTTTCCCTTCTGGGGGTCGCCACAGTGAATCAATGTCCTCCATCTAACCCGGTTTTGTGCATCTTCTTCTCTCACACCAGCTACCTTAAAGGACAACCGACGTCACTTTTTTGTTTTTTAACTGACATCAGAAAAACGTTTTATAGCATCTAACAAAACCCAAAACACGCAGTATGATATTTTTAGTCAAATGCAAAACAGCAATAAAAATGACTTAAAGTGTCCAAAATCTGCAAAAAAATTGAGCTGCGAATTGGGCATTTTCAGAAAGTTCCGCCCCCAGTTCGTGACGTCACGCCAAGACGTCTTGCATTGCTGGAGAATCCAAACAATGGCTTCAGATTCGGAGAATATGCTTTCTTGTTACACATCCAGTTATGAATATGATTCAAATAGTTCTGAAGAGGAAAGCATACATGTTTGCAATCGATTAAAGAATTATATGTATCATTTTGAGGCAACATTGGGAGAAAATTTCTCACCCAAAAAAGAGAGGCACAAAATGGCGACCTCCAGTGGCCACCTCGGCTTCCACAGGCTGATAAATTCCTTATATGGCGCTTGGATGCCCTCTTCTGACGGCATTTGGTTGCAACACGGTTCTCAGATCAAACATGTATAGCAAAATACATTGACGTGATGGCAGGACTGCTACAATGTGTCTTTTTTCGGTCTGGGGGCGGTCCTTTCGTGACGTCATGTACGGACTCAAAAACAAGACTTCCTGAATATTCAAAGTGAGTCTTAAAATGTAAAATATAGCTATATGCGGTGGAATCTTATTAAAATATGCTCAGTAGAAGTCATTTGAAGCCATTTTACAAATTATGGACACAACTTGTCCGGAGACGTCGGTTGTCCTTTAATGTCTTCTTTGACAACATCCATGACAACTCTTTGTCTTCTCGGTCTCCTGCCTGGCAGTTCAAGGCTCAGCGTCCTTCTCCCGATATAGTCACTCTCTCTCCTCTGGACATGTCCAAACCGTCTCAGTCTGGCCTCTCTGACTTTCTCTCCAAAGCCTCTAATATGAGTTGTCCCTCTGATATATCTCACTATTTCCCTCTGATATATAATTCCTGATTCTATCCAACCTGGTCACTCCCAGAGAAATCTCAACATCTTCAGCTCTGCTACCTCCAGCTCTCTAATAATAACATAATAATAATAATAAATTGTATTTCAAAGCGCCTTTCAGAACTCTCAAGGACACTTATAGAAGCAGATGTTTCTACCCGTAGTTCTGCATTTGAACCTGTTCTTTTATTACATACAACAAATTAACTCATTCACTGCCAGACGATGTGCAAAAATGTGCCAGGGTTTTTGTCATTTTCACTCAAATTGCAGTACACATAGAATATTAACCACATACACATTTAATGCAGCGTAAGAAACCTTAGACTCTCATTCATTCCTAAATTATATGGGTCTGGAGTTGTATATGCTTAAAATGAGGGTGGCTGTCCAAAATAGAAGCTGGAGCTGGAACACAGCGCTAACATGTAAAACAGGGAAATGCTGCCCCCTAGTGGAAGAAAAAAAAACATTGCCAGAGGTCTGGCCAGCGCTTTTTTGGCACCCCAGCAAGAATAACTAAAACCCAAACAAAAATGGGAATGCACTCAATGTCACATTTGTCAGTTAATGAATAACTAGTTTTGGAATCTGAAGTCAAGAATAATGACTGTGGTTTACGTACGTCAATTTGTAATTTTGGTTCGGACATTAGCTAGCATCATGGAAATTGACACGCTTGATTTGTTTTCGTGGGCCGAATAAAATGATGTGGCGGGCCAGATTTAGCCCCCGGGCCATGACTTTGACAACTGTGTTCTAAAGACTTCCGACTCCTTTAATTGAGCAGCTTTCACTGTATGAAAAGAAGATGGAGTGATGGTTGATAACGTTTTATAGCGGTCAAATGCCGGAGGTGTGCATGCCCAATGATGTCATACAATGATAAAGAGGCCAAATGGTGGGCAATGTAAATTTATCAGTAGAAGGCCAGCATCTCATTTGTCTGTGTAATGTCGAGTGTAATAAGATGAGTCAAGCCCCCTTCCTCCTCCCGAGCTGCTATTGTCTGTTTATCTTGCCTCATCCCCGTCTGGGTCCTTGTCCCGGCCTTTGTTTTCGGGTGACATAGCACCAAAGGTCGTCGGAAGGGGACTCAGCTAATAAAGTGGAAGCACGAGTTTCATCCCGAATGGATCGGCAATCACACGATGGGTGTTATGGACAGGTCGCCGCTTGAGATTTTGGCGAGTGGGCGTGTCAGACAGCTTCCATCTGCCGGTTAAAAGACTCTTCATTCTAATTATGGCAAGGAATCGAGCTATTTGGCCGTGTCGGTCTCCCAAATGCGCTTTTACTCTCCATTCATTACATGGCGATTATTTTTGACTCTTTTATTTCATTAACTCATTCAGTGCCTTGTGTGGGCTTTGCATGTTTTCCTCGGGTATCTGTGGGTTTTCTCCGAGTACTCCATTTTCCTGCCACATTCCGAAAACATGTAAGGCAAGCTGATTGACCACTCATTGCAAATTTCCCCATTGTGGGACTATTCACTCATTCACTGCCAGATGTGCAAAAATGTGTCCACTCCAGTGCCAGGGTTTTTGTCATTGTCACTGAAATTGCAGGACCCACAGAATATTGAGCTTTAAGACGATGTAAACATTCAATACAGCATTAGAAACCTTAGACAAGGGGTCTCAAACTCCGGTCCTCGAGGGCCGTAGTCCTAGATGTTTTCCAAGTCTCCCTATTGCAACGCACCTGAGGCTGTTGCAACAGGGAGACTTGGAAAACATGTAGGAGTGTGGCCCTCGAGGACCGGGGTTTGAGACCCCTGACCTTAGACGCTCTTTTTTCATCAGAAAACAAAGAGTTAATTCCTAAGTAATATGGGTCTGGAGTTATATGAGTTTGAAAGGAGGGCAGCTTTCCAAAATACAATGCAATACATACATAATGCTTTTTTTATAATAATAATAATACATTTCATTTATAAGCGCCTTTCAAAACTCTCAAGGACATTTTACAGTCACAGGATATTTTTCTCTGCGGGTGAGCAGCGGCAGCCACACCCACCAGCGTTCACTCAACCCAGAAGTAACATAAAGTAAAAGAAATAAAAACAACTAAATAACAAATAATATACAGAATGGTTTTTATAGCGCTTTAACAGCAGCTGAAGCTGCAAAAAAGTGCTAAAATGGACAAATGCTGACCCCTCGTGGAAGGGGACAACATTGCCAGAGGTCTGACCAGGGCTTTATCGGCACCCCCTGCAAGAAAAACCAAAACCCGAACACATCGGGAATGGCGCTCTAAGTCATATTTTCAATTCCTGAATAAATTTGTGAATGAGTTAAGGGAAATTCACAGTGTGAATTGTTTCTCATCGTTTTCCAATCTTTTCTTTGTCTCTGCGTGATCATTTTGTCTCTTTTCTTTTCAGACTGTCTCCTTATTTGCCTTTCTTTGACCTCACATTTTTTTTTACCCCGCATCTTCAGTAGGCGTTAAAGTGGGGGAGTGTCATTGGAGGGGAGAAGGAAAAGGGTGTGTGTATGAGTAGAGGGTCTGATGCAATAATGAAAAAAAGCCTGATTTCGGCTCTTAAGCTATGAGCACTCCCGCCACGCACACCACTACAGGAAAGCGCGGGCCAATCAATTGAAATTGATCCGCATCCATAAATTTCAGTATGGAGGATGCTGTGATTTCCCACCTCTAATCAACTTTGACTTGTGCAGGGGCTTGAACTGGCCAAACCACAGGTATCAAAGTTAAGGCCCGTGGGGCCAAATCTGGCCCACCACGTCATTGTAGTCGGCCCACAAAAGCAAATGAAACTTGTGAAATTCCATGACGCTTGCTAAAGTCCAAACGAAAATTTCAAATTGTCCCATGTCTTCTTCTTTTCCTTTCGGCTTTTCCCCTCAGGGGTCGCCGCAGCGAATCAATGTCCTCCATCTTACCCGGTTTTGGATTGGATTGGATTGGATATGCCTTTATTAGTCTCACAGTGGAGTGGAGTGGAGTGGTTTGTGCATCCTCTTCTCTCACACCAGCTACCTTCATGTCCTCTTTGACCACATCCATAAACCTCCTCTTTGGTCTTCCTCTCGGTCTCCTGCCTTGCAGTTCAAGACTCAGCATCCTTCTCCCGATATAGTCACTCCCTCTCCTCTGGACATGTCCAAACCATCCCAGTCTGGCCTCTCTGACTTTCTCTCCAAAGCCTCTAATATGAGTTGTCCCTCTAATGTACTCATTCCTGATCCTATCCAACCTGGTCACTCCAAAAGAAAACCTCAACATCTTCAGCTTTGCTACCTCCAGCTCTGCTTCCTGTCTTTTCTTCAGTGGCACTGTCTCCAGTCCAAGCATCATGGCTGGTCTCACCACTGTTTTATACACTTCAAATTGTCCCATGTAAACCACAATAACATTCCTTATTCCTTATTCTTGACTTCAGATTTGAAAACTAGTTGTTAACGCATTCAGTGCCAGAAGATGTGTAAAAATGTGTTCACTCCAGTGGCAGGGTCTTTGTCATTTTCACTCGAATTGCAGGACCTACAGAATATTGAGTTTTGGGACTGCATCAACATTCAATGCAGCGTAAGAAACCTTTGAGTCTCTTCTTTCATTAGCAAAAAAAGGTAATTCCCAAGTTATATGGGTCTGGAGTTATCTGAACTTGAAATGGAACCAGCTGTACAAAAGTCAATGCAATACATTCATATTGATTTATAGTATATATCGCTTTAACAACAGCAAAAGCTGGAACAAAGCGCCAACATGTAAAAAAAGGCAAATGCTGCACCTTTGTGAAAGGGAAAAATCATTGCTAGAGGTCTGGCCAGTGCTTAATTGGCACCTAGCAAGAAAAAACAAAACCCAAAAAAAGGTGTAGGCAGAAATGGCGCTCTACGTCATATTTTCAATTCCTGAATAAATTCCGGAATGGCAGTGAATGAGTTAATTAATTTGTTGTACGTTCTCTGTGAGATATGTGGAAGGGATGAAACATAACGGCCCTCGAAAAGAAATCGTTACCTACAATGTGGCCCGCGGGGAAAAAAATAGTTTGACAACATGGGCTTAAACGAATGGAAAAAGATAATTCTCGCTATTGTATGAGCGATTGTTTGCAAATAGGCAAACTGAATGAGAGGTGAGCATTTTTTAAGCAGTCTTTGAGACGATGTTGGGCTTGGGTGATGATTGAACAATTGGTTATTGATAATCTGTCACCAGTATGCGCCATCCATCAAATAGCACGTCACAAATGGATGTTGCCTTTCAGATGCTCTGTTTTATGTTGTTTATTGACAAATCATGAGGAACTTGGATTGAAACTAACAGATTTATTTGTGTTTAACTGTCAAAGCCTTTATGGACACAATTTATTTGAGCACAATGTATTTTATTTCACTACTGGTTTGATTTTGTCATGTTTTGTTTGCATTCATAGTATGATTGTTGTTGAGCAGGTCCAGCTGCTCCGTGTCGCGTCCTGAAATAGATATGAAGAATATTAACAATGGAACTAAAGAGGGTGTGTTGATTGTGTATGCATGCTTGTTCCTGGAAGAGGGCAAATATTGGACACACATTAACTGGTCTGGACTCACGGTTGAATGAGATCCAGGATCAATATACAGTGATACCTCGGTTTACGAACCCATTGGCTAATGAACTTTTCGGTTTACGAACGTTAAATTGATGAAAATTTTACCTTGGCATACAAACTATTTTTCGTGATACACACGGAGTTGCCACAATGAGTGATGTGTCGTTCGCGAACGAGCCCATTCTCCTAAAAAAATGGCAGCCGGCTTGTTTTGGTCCTCTATTCCCCGCCCCCAGTCGTCGGTTAAAGCCACGTGATTGGTCAAGAACTCAGCAGTGAGGGGAGGTTACAGACAGAGTGAAGCCATTCTCCAAAAAAGAAAATGGCTGCCGACATTTGTTTGTCCTCTATTCCCCACCCCCAGTCTTCGGTTAAAGCCACGTGATTGGTCAAGAACAGTCAGGGGAGGTGGTTTAAATATTAAAGAGACAGGCAGACGACAGAGTGACAAAATGGATAGAAAACAGTAAAATTTGGACTCGTTTTGACTTTGATAGTTCAAAGGCAGAGTGTAGACTGCAAGGTTAAAATTCCCATCAATCAGGCTCCACAAATGACCCGCCCAAGCCATCTGTACACTTGATGCAAAAAGCTATCAACGCAGGTAAACAGAACACAATTGATGAGGAACTAGGTAAAATTATCACAGAGAAAGCACCTACAAGGGATCATTCCTCAAGATGGTGAAAGAAGAAGGCTACGTTCCTCATCAAGTGTTTAATGCTCAGGAAACCGGCCACTCCATTCAATCAAGCCATCAACGACCATCACAAGGGTAAATAAACCGACTTTATTATACAGCACAGTTTATTTCTTTAATTATAATACCATAGCACATTTAGTATACATAAAATAAGGTATATTTTGTGTAGGTTTAATTCGAAAGTAGAAAATTATGTTTTATGGGGACCTGGGAACGGATTATTCTCATTTGAATGGTTTCCTATGGGAAATTAATTTTTGGGATACACACTTTTCAATCTTACACACTCTGTGAACCAATTAAGTTTGAAAGCAAGGTATCACTGGATAGATTTCTGGGGATAACAATGCCTATTTATACAATGCATACAATACAATACATATTGATTTAGATATTTATTACTGACACTTCCCGAAAGATTGGTTGCTGTGGTGTCTAATGGTGTGGCAATAGTTTTGGAATTTTATGAGCCTTTTTTCCACATTAGCATGCTTGTTAGTTGAACATTTTGGTTCCTTTCTCTTTTTTTTCTCATTAGGTTGTTATTTGCTTGATATCTTTGCTGGAAGTCTTTCGCCTTATTCAGCTAATGTTCTTATTTTTAATGCTTTGTTTTCATTTGTATATGTTTTGAATCACTTTGTTACAGCATCAGCTGTTGTTAAAGTGCTATATAAATTAATATGTATTGTATTGTAATGTTAGATAGATTTAAAAAATGTACTAGTTCTTGTGCTCAATATAAAAAAAAAACACCTAAGGATCAGTATTGTGTAGGAAAAACTCATCAACATTTTTTAAATGCTTTGTTGAAATTTGTATTAGTTGTATTAATTGTTTGTGTTTTTTTGTTTTTCTGGGTCATTATTGTGTTGGAAAACTCAACAGCATTTTTAATGCATTGTTTCAATTGTTATTTATTAGTTGTAGTACTATTACTTTGTTTTTAGTATTTCTGATCTGCACAATTTAAAAAGACAACATCAAGGTCATTATTTTGTAAGAAAACCCCAATGACATTTTTTATGCTTTGTTTTAATTTTTATTAGTTGTAATATTAGCTTTAGTTATTTTTTGTCTTGGTTGTGTGCACGATTTAAAAAGCAGTGTCAGTATTGTATAAGAAAAAAACTCAACAGCATATTCTTTTAAACCTTTCACATACAAATAATGATAACCTGGTAAAAAATGTTTGAAACAACCATCCAATATACTATGTAGTATTTTCCTCGAAATAGTATATATATTTTTTTCTATGTTAACAAAAATGGAGATCCAAAACAAACACTCATCACGTCGCAGCAACACATCTTTAGACATCGCTTTTTAGCATCACACTATAAAAGGACCACAGCTTTCAGATGACTATTCCACTTTACTTCTTCCGGCTAACCGCTATGCTAAGCACGTTTCATATCGCTTAGTCATCAAACAAAGTCAAAGCTCATCAGAAAGTGTGCATTGCACATGATTAGATTGTGTCCTAATCATCGAAGAATTTGTTGGGCCGTCTCAACAGTTCGCAGTATTGAACCATGAAAAAAATTCATGAAAAGGGGAAAAAAATGTATCCCTCCGGCACCGCTGTGACTTTTCATGCAATAGGAGGCTTTGCATACCCAAGATTTGATTTGTTTGTGCGGCGCACATCTGCAATTTTTCACAGTTCGCTTTACTCCCGCTCACCAAAAAGTGCACAACTGATTTCCATTCATCTTTTGTGGAGGGCACGAGCCAAGGAAGAGTCCATTTCCTTTTTATGAAGTTGCAGCAATGGGATTTGTTCATTATTGCACAATGGCCAATTTATTTTTGTCATTTCCCTTCAGTTACCATGAATAATTCATGAATCTTATTTAGTTTATTTAAATATGACAGAATACAGCGGAGCCTTGAACACCATATTTTCTTGGGTGATGGGCCAATGGAAACTAATAGAAACAGAAATATTTTTTGGTTTACAGTCAGACTGTCACTGTTGTGAAGCTTTCGGATCAAGGCTGTCCCGCCTTGATCCTTGCGGTCTCCCATCTAGCATGTCAGCGACGAAGCCTCTTGGATAGGAGGCGAAACGTCCGAAACCTTCACTTTTGTACAGATGACGGCTGAAGAAACCTTCTCATCGATTAAAGTCTATGAGCTTAATGCTAACATGTACCGGCAATATAGGAGCCTGTGAAGAATGCTTCAAGCAATGGGTGCTGGAATACAAATGGTGCAGCAACACTTGTTGATAAACAAAACAATGCTGCTCGCAGGCATATTAAGCCTATTCTGAAGTTTGGTAGAATTCCGATAACTGATTAATGGGCGAACTAATTCAAAAAAAAAATGGAATGAATTAGAAGCCTTTTTTTGTCCCATAACAATTACAACAATATAGCGATATTTGACAGTTTTATACTACTTGTCCAATTGTATTTGTTTCACTTGCCTATTTTAAAAGATATTCTCTATGCAAAAAAACTCATTATTCATTTGTGCGGTGATGTTATTATATTGTTCCTGATTGGCAAGTTATGCAGACTAAATTGGTCTGGAATGAATTAATTGTGATGTACAACATTTTTACATGTTTTTCCATTCCACGAGGGGGAAGCACTTGAGCTGTTGTTCAAGCACTATATAATATGTATGTATTGTTGTATATTTTGTACAGGCGCCCCGTTTCAAGTCAAAGTCAGCTTAATTGTCAACTATGCATGCATGACATGCAGCACAGATGAAATGACTGTCCTCTCGGACCCAGCATGCAAGGCACTTATAATGACTTTAACAAACATAATAAACATGAAAACGCGAATTTGCCGGGAGAGGGGAGCCGCTGCGTGTTCACGCGCCGCCATCTTGGTAAAAAAAAAAAAAAAAAAAAAAAAAAAAAGGACTTGTACCCTCTTTGTGATATATATATATATATATATATATATATATATATATATATATATATATATATATATATATATATATATATATATATATATATATCACTTTTTTTTTTTTTTGCCAAGATGGCGGCGCGTGAACACGCAGCGGCTCCCCTCTCCCGGCAAATTCGCGTTTTCGTGTTGACTAAAGTGACTAAATCCAGACCCATATAATTTAGGAATTAACTCATTTTTTCTGATGAAATAAGATAGTCTAAGGGTTCCTACGCTGCATTGAATGTTATGTAGTCTTCAAGGACAACCGACGCCTCCGGACAAGTTTCCATAATTTGTAAAATCACTTCAAATACGCTCAGTAGAAACTGAGCGTATTTTACAAAGATTCCACCAAAACGCGATGGTGAATCGTTGTGTGTTGCACCAAGATGACTATTTGATACTAGTTGACACAAATTCCCAGCAGACAAATCAGCCCATTTCCAACAGAGCTTGGGCGCCATCTCGTGCATTTTCGGGGTGCTACATTGGAGTCCAGATGCCTCAAAATGATACAGGAAGGACTTCTTTAATCGATTGCAAACATTTATGCTTTCCTCTTTAGAACTATTGGATTGGATTGGATTTGCCTTTATAGTCTCGCAGTGGAGAAATTTACATTTCACAGCAGCAAAGTGATGAAAGGAATCATATTCATAACTGAATGAGTAACAAGAAAGCATCTTCTCCGAATCTGAAGCCATTGTTTTGATTCTCGAGCAAGGCAAGACGTCCTGGTGTGATGTCACGAACAAGGGGGCGGGACCTTCTGAAACTGGCCACTTCGAGTTTCAAATTGAAGTACTTTTTAGACACTTTAAGTCATTTTTATTGCTGTTTTGTATTTGACTAAAAATATCATACTGCGTGTTTTGAGTATTTTAGATGCAATAAAACGTCTTTCTGATGTCAGTTCGGAAACAAAAAAGTGACGTTGGTTGTCCTTTTAAGCTCAATATTGTGTGGGTCCTGCAATTTGAGTGAAAATGACAAAAACCCTGGCACTCGAGTGGACACATTTTTGCACATCGTCTGGCAGTGAATGAGCTAAATACGTATATATTTTTTTTATCATTTAGAAAAACTCCACTCATTACAGAATCAGTGTAAAATGAAAAGTAACAAATGAACTGAGCTTTCCCAAATTGTATTTTCCCTTGAAATTTAGTACAAATGATAATCTCCATGTTGGTCCAAATTAGCCACACGTCAAAACTTGATATGGTTCCACCCGACAGAGTTGTCTTCACCTGTAAATGTCCTCAGCTTACTTTTCACTGTCAGCAATCCAACCGAGCCAAACGCCGATCAGATACATCTTTCAAAGGAGATTCACCTCTGGAATTTTCCAGCGAAGGGTTCAAGTGAGATCTTGGCAGATTGACATCCGTTTCTATCTGAGAATAACTCAAGCTCCACATCCACTGGAGACCGTTAGCGTGAGGCCTGTCAGATCAATATATCATTAGAAGAAAGCCCCGCATTGCTCCTCGGTGGCCCCGGAGCCCACCGCGACATGTTTCTGGGCCGCTGATGAAACATTACACGCTATTCTGGGGGAACGCACACAGCTGTTGTCGACATCACTTGTCAATAGACGCGTACTGTACAGATGGCTGCTGCTGTGCCTTGTCTAAAATGATGCCCTCAATGCCGTAATCGCTGATGATGGAAATCGTGGCGGACTGTGGGAAAGTGTCAGAGATGCTTGTTCGGGCTCTGTGAACAAAGGTTCGAACACAGGAAGATTGTCTTTTACTGCCGCCAGGGGGCGCAGCCATTCGTGACTGACGCCAAATCTCTGCAGCCCTTTGCCAAGCAATTTATCAAGAGTATATGGAAATTTAAGTGATACATTAGTAAAACATAGTCTTATTGCTGGCTATCTGACGAGCTACCTAGCTACCTATTTGGATTGGATTGGATTGGATTTGCCTTTCTTAGTCTCACAGTGGAGAAATTTACATTTCACAGCAGCAATTTGCTATCCTTTTGCTACCCATTAGCTATCTAGCTGGCCTGCTAGCTATCTGGCTGGCTATTTATTGGCTAACTAGCTGGATGGCTAGCTATCTATTTGGCAAGCTACCTTGGTAGCTAGCTATTTGCTATATATTAGCTATCTTGCTGGCTGGCTAGCTATCTGGCTGGCAATCTATAAGCTATCTGGCTGGCTATCTATTAGCTATATAGCTATCTAGCTGCCTGGCTATCTAGCTAGGTATCTGTTGGCTAGCAATTGGCGAACTAGCTCACTTTCTATCTATTTGAGTTACTTCTGGGTTGAGTGAACGCTAGTGCGTGTGGCTGCCGCTGCTCACCCAAATAAAAACTTATCCTGTGAGCGTGACCTTGAGAGTCACAGTCAAAACATGCATGGCATGCAGATTGACCACTTCAAATTGTGGTGTGAGTGTGAGAGTGACTGTTGTACGTCTTTGTGTGGCAATGTGATTGGCTGGCAACCAATTCAGGGTGTCCCCTGCCTCGTGCCCGAAGACAGCTGAGATAGGCTCCAGATGAGGAATAAGCGGTACGGAAAATGGATGGATGAATGGATAATGAGCTCTTCTTGTGAAGGAGTTTACCAAGTCCAAAATTCCGCCCAAGGCCAGATCTCCTACATGAAGATGACAGTTTAACAGGCTGTGTCTGTTCACCTCAGATTGACCCCAGATTTTCTGTGCTTCCATTGTGGGCCTTGTGTTCGACCAATTTAGCATGAAACTTTTAAATATGATAACTTCTATTCTGTCTATTCTCTATCAGGAAGATAATCTGACATTTTTGTGAAGATAACATTTTATTGTGATTCGTATCTTCTTAGACATGGACGTGGTCGCCCCAGGAAGGAAGACCTTTCATTGTGTGTAGATGGGCGGTTCACTTTGATTGGTTGTCATCGTAGTCTCCTCCACACTGAAAGGAGGGTACTTAGATCCCTGCGGGATCTGAAATATGTCTCCGTCTCCCCCAAGGAGGAGGAGGGTGGAGGGCGGTGGTGTCATTTCTACCCCAGCAGGTTCCCTTCTTTGCTTACTTTGGCCACACCCTTGCTTCCATGACATTTGTGGCAGACATTTCCTGAGTGACCTTTTTCTTTCTTGGGCTAGCTCGCCGGTCGCTACAAAAACAACAAATAGAAAGGCGCCAAAGCATTAAACTAGCCTGTCGTTAAGTCTATATTCTCTGGGGGATGTCATCAACCGCCTCAGTACTTGTGTGTCCCCTTTGCTTATTGTCACGGTCCTCTTCCCCCCATCCCCACCCCTTCCACGACGTTGCCTTCAGGCTTCTGAGATAGCTCCTGTCCTCCTCCGGTCCTGTTGCAAACTGCTACAAATTTCCCCTTCTCCTGTAACCTGTAATGTTTCTCTATCTCTCTTTCTTTCTCCCTTACTCTCTCTCTATCTTTCTCTCTCTCTCTCTCTCTCTTTCTGTCTATCTCTTTCTCTCTCTATCTGACTCTTACTCTTTCTCTCTCTTTCTCACTCTCTTTATCTCCATATCTCTTGATCTATCTTTCTCTCTCTTTGTCTTTCTTTCTTTCTCTCTCCAAATCTCTCATTCTCTATCTTTTGCTCTCTCTCTCTCTCTCTCTCTCTCTCTCTCTCTCTCTCTCTCTCTCTCTCTCTCTCTCTCTCTCTCTCTCTCTCTCTCTCTCTGTTTACCTATCTTTCGCTCTCTCTTTCTCTGTTTCTCTCTCTGTCTTTCTGTCTTTCTCTCTCTTACTCGCATTCTCTCCATCTTTACCTCTCTCTTTCTCTTCCTCTATTTTTGTCTCTCTCTCTCTCTCTCTCTCTCTCTCCTCTCTCTCTCTCTCTCTCTCTCTCTCTCTCTCTCTCTCTCTCTCTTTGTGTCTTTCTCTCTTTCTCGCTCTTTGTCTTTCTCTCTCTCTTATTCTCTCTCATTCTCTCTATCTTTTGCTTTCTCTATCTCTCTCTCCCTTTTTATCCCTCTTTCTCTCTTTCGCTTCCTCTATTTTTGTCTCTCTTTCTCTCTCTTTCTCAATCTTTCTCTCTTACTCTCTCACATTCTCTTTCTCTTTCTCTCTCTTTACATATATTTGTCTCTCTTTAACTATCTTTCTCTCTCTTTCTACCTCTCTCTCTGTCTTTCTCTCTTTGTCTCTCTTACCCTCTCATTCTCTCTTTCTCTCTCTCTTCTCCCTCTTTCTCTCTTTCTCTTCCTCTATTTTTGTCTCTCTATCTCTTTTCTCCCTCCTTTTCTCTTCCCCTTCCTCTATTTTTGTCTCTTTCTCTCCCTGTATTTATCTCTTTTTTCTCTTTTCCTCTCTCTTTCTTTCTCTCTCTCTTCCTCTCTCTCTTTTTCTCTCTTCCACTCTATTTTTTTCTCTCTCTCTTTATTTCTCTCACTCACTCACTCACTCACTCACTCACTCACTCACTCACTCACTCACTCACTCACTCACTCACTCACTCACTCACTCACACTCTTTCTTTTTGTACATGAGTTTACAAGAAATACTGTGTGTGTTGAGAGCAATTTTTTCATGTCTGGAATGGATGAATTGGATTTGCATGATATACTATTGTAAATATTGATTTGTGCTTGTGATGTAACTAAGTTGGAGTGAGGCGAAGTGTCATGTTGGGCTTTAGTCTCTGTCTTCCGAAGTGATGAAAACATTGTTGTGTGTGTGCGTGTGAGTGATTATATCTGGCGAATGTGACAACAGCCTCTCTGCCTCCCGCCTGTTTCCCTGGAGACTGATTGCAAGAAAGCGCCACTTTGACAGGAAGTGCGCCTCAAGGCTAACACATTCATATTTATCATCAGCAGCACATGGAATCAAACACTTATTTCTTTTTTGTCCCTATTGATGCCCCACACCTCCTCTTTCCTCAAAAAAAATCTTCATGGCTTTGAAATGAAATGTAACTACTAATCGAATGTGTTGCTTTTTTCATTGGAGTATCGCATAACGGTTGCTTTGCAAAATCACATTTATAGTGACGCATTCCACCATATGAAAAATGTCCTCAAAGCAGAACGATTTTGGCTTTTCAAGCTTAAAATACCTTTTATAATTTTGTGTTTGTGTCAGCTAAAGAAAATATTAGGTTACATTGCGCATTCTGTGCTGTTGACAAAGTGTTATAGCTTCAAACACACTATCAGTATGTTGAGAAAAAGAAAATCGGAAAATCACTCTTTATAAATATGTCAAGCCAAAACACTGCATTAAAAAACATTTATGTTAAAGGACAACCGACGTCTCCAGACAAGTTGTGTCCATAATTTGTATTGAGCGTATTTTACAAAGATTCCACCGCATATAGCTATATTTTACGTTTTAAGACTTGCGCTGAATATTCCAGAAGTCTTTTTTTTTGAGTTGGTGACGAGTCCGTACGTGACGTCACTGAAGGAACGCCCCTAACCGAGAAATGACATACCTGTCATCACCTCAATGCATTTTGCGGTACTTTGGTCTGAAAACTTCGTGTTGATCCGTGTTGATGGCGAAATTAGAAGGAAAACACATAACGCAATGGTGAATCGTTGTGTGTTGCATCAAGACTTCTCCAGAGTATTTGACGTTCGCTGACAAAATGTCCCAGGAGACAATTTCCACGGAGCTTTGTCGCCCTGTTCTGCCTTTTCTTGGATACTGTGAGTACTAAATACTTTGTCACTACATTTGTCTCCAAAAATATCATAAAAATCCATCCTAAAAATATCACACTGCATGTTTTGGGCATTTTAGATGCTATAAAACGTTTTTCTGATGTCAGTTAGGAAACAAAAAAGTGACGTCGGTTGTCCTTTAAGTGAAGTCGAAAAAATCCATTTATATTGACATGTATGGGTTTTTTTTAATAAGAAGTTGCCATTTATGTCAAGTGAAATCCATAGATTCCCTCATGGTAATTTTTATTTATTTATTTTTGTTAAATAAAAACAAATAGCCATTCATGTTAAGTGTAATCCGTCATTTTTCTTTTTTACCCCCAAATAAAAATAACTACTGCCGTTAAAAATAAAACAAACATTTTCAGTGTTTTATGTTGTATTAGCTAAAACTGTAATTCTAACGAAAGCAAAATTTGTCCAATTCATGTTGAGCGGGGTTGTTGGCATATTTCCACTGTAATGTAACTAATAATTGTTCAAGGCAAGGGAATAGAAAAAAACTGTGACAACAGTGATACCTCAGTTTACGAACTTAATTGGTTCCCAGAAAGTGTGTGTAAGGCGCAAAGTGTGTCTTCCAAACATTAATTTCCCATAGGAAACCATTAAAAATGAGAATAATCGGTTTCCAGGTCCCCATAAAGCATCATTTTCTCCTAAATACACCTTAAAACTACACAAAATATACCTTATTTTATTAAATGTCCTATTGTATTGAAATTAAAGAAATAAACTGTACCGTATAATAAAGTCATTTTATTTACCTTTGTGATGGTCGTTGATGTAGTCCTCTTGATGATATCCGAGTGAAGTTGCCGTGCTTTCTCGCCGATAATACCCTCACTCACATTGTCCCCTGCTAGCTGCTTTTCGTTAATCCAAATCAACAGAAGTTTTTCAACCTCTTCTATTGCCTGAGACAACACAGAAACACCCTGAACCACACGTAGCAATGGTCGACTTAGTATACTGGTACTGCGACGCTAAGTCACACAAACGTATGCCTCGTTCGTGTTTCTCGATGATCTCCTTCTTCTCCTCTACCGTAATTTCCTTTTTTGTCCTCTTCGGCTTAACACTAGCATGTGGTGGGGTCTTTTTCAGTCCCAAAAAAGCAAAAGTATCCACTCGATAACAAACCACGTCTGCACTGAGTGCAGTCAAAGAAAGTGGGTGTGGAAAAGTAGTCCGGCAGCCACGGTGGCGCTGTTCGGCCGTGTGGTTTGGTGTTCCTCCGCCGATAACTAGTCAGCCAGCCATTGTGACGCTCCGTGTGTTTCCCGAAAACTAGTTTGTATGCCAAGATTATATTCTCGCGAATTTAATGTTCGTAAGACGAAAACTTCATTCATAAGGCAAAAAGTTCATTCGTAAGATGACGTATCACTGTACAGTCAAACCTCGGGTTTCGAATGTCTCGGTTCTCATCCCATTCGGTTTTCAACCAAAATTGTCATATTTTTAATGCCCCTATATACAACCGAAATTTGGTTGTCAACCAAACTGAGTGCATCTGAATGCATCACTCGACTACCCTGTGCTTCCTTATACGTCACTTCCTTAGATGTCACGTCTTCCTCGTTGTGTCATTGTGACCGACGCATTAATATTGTTGTTGTTTTGTTTTTGCGAAAATGCTGATATATTTGGTTAAGAATAGTATGATTTTAAAGCAAGCAAAGGATGTTTTGAAAAGTTAGTGTGCCCTGTGTTTGCCCAAAGACAGCTGGGATAGGTGCCAACACGCCCCGTGGCAGAAAAATAGAGATATTTTTATGTACAGATATTAATGTTGATGTTAAAAATTGGGGAAAATAAAAGTTTGTTTTTATAGAATTTTACACCTGACCTGCTCTATTATTAAGTTTTTATCTGGTTTATGCGATTAAATAGTTAAAAAGTTGTTTTCTAGACTTTGAACGGATTAAGATTTTTTACATTGATTTTAATGGAAAGTGCTGTTTCGGTTTTTGAACAAATCGGTTTTCTAACAGGTTTCTGAAACGGATTATGGTCGAAAACCGAGGTATCAATTTCTATTTCCTCGCCTTGAATGATGATTTTATTTTGAAAGTAACTCAGAAATAGAAAGTGTCACTGTTTTTTTTCACCTTGGGAAAGTATTGAGTTGCTTTCACGGTATGTTCACAGTCCTTATCCATCTGTCCTCCCACTTTAACGGCAATTGTGAGCAGTCGTCCCATCCACATCACAAATTCATCTTGTTACATCATCAATAAACACCGGCTCTCATGTTCCATTTGTGCTCACGTCTCGCTGCTAATGTCATAACACTCCCGACACCATGATTGACACATGATGTGGTTTGCTTTGGATCGTGAGCCTTTTCTTTCCTTCTCATGAGTCTAATACGCATTGATCTTTTTTTCCCCTATCTCCCGGATTTGAACAGTGGAAAGTCAGATTGCGTATGTGGAAGTGTCGTGGCTTGGAATTGAAGCGGATTTACGTGGGACGGCAGATGTGAGAATCTCTTTTCGTCAATGGATGCTACAGCTTCTTGTTTGATTTCAAAATTTAGCTTGTAGCAGACATGCACATTTCACCATGGCGTCCCTGATCCACTGGTGAAAAGGATGCTTTGATCCTCGTTTCTTTCTTCTCTAAAACAGCTTCATACAACAAAGAGGGTGCAGAAAGCGCTTAAGGTTGAATGACTGCGTCTGTCTTTTGTGTTGTGTCACATTATTTGTTATTTAGTACTATTTGTTAATTAGTATTTTTATTGTTATTTTGACTTCAAGATGGCTCCCTTTACAGCGGCTCCTGTACTTTGTTTTTTTTCCTACTTCTTCCTTTCTCCTTTTCTCCTTTGTTCCTTTTTCCATTTCTCCACTGCGAGACTAATAAAGGATAATCCAATCAAATCCAAATAAATAAATACAAAGTACTGTACATAAAGAAAATATCATATCCAACAATAAAATAATAAATTAATCTTCCCATTTCTCCTGAATGGGATATATAACGTGTACAACTCAAAAGTGATTCTTTTTAATTCAATTTTTGAGGAAGGAAGTCAAAACATGCCAAAAACTGACATTGTGCAGTTGCGGAATTGTGCACACCTGTCACTCCTATCACTGAGTTGGCGGCTGAGTTGAAAATTTACCAAACACATTCAAATTGATGTTAAATAGGAGTCAGCAACCTCCGCTTCCGATTAATTTCCGTACCTGTTTTATTTTTGCTCTCAAGCTAAATAAAAAAAGCAGTGGAAGGTGTGACACTGTCAAAAAGTAATTTTCTTTTTATTTATTTATTAATAAAGAACTTTTTTTTTTCTTTTCACAAACCACTCTCTACACAACTCATAACTTCGCAGTACAGTTGTTCCCTACTTCAAAGTACAGCCACAATAAAAAATAACACAACTGTGAAGTGAATCTCTGGCAATCAAAAAATGATTGTGCATTTATTTTATTAAATCTGATAATATTGTGTAGAAACGAATACAGCTCCAATAATACATTCCCAAGCCTCTAACCTCTTAAAATTTAAAATACTATCCAGTTGAATCCTACAGACTCAAACTGATTCCTCCCCCCCCCTTGCCACTAAAAACAGCTAAGAACAACAAAGGTAAAACGAAAGATGAGTTAAAATCGAATAAGGGTGAAACTCTCTGGTGTGACAGTGTGTTTCCAGCCGCCGAACTGGGTATTTTTCTCATTAACAAGACAAGCGGCGCTTCTTTTGCAGCCACTTTGCTCCAGTGAGCACAAATGAGATATTTGCAATGAGAGGGAGAGTGAGACCAAAAAATAAAAAATAAAATAAAAAGGCAGCTTGAGCTTTGAGCCAAAATCAGTCTGTGTTTTGCGGTGGCTCATAACAAACAACAACTGCTAACTCACTTCAACTTACTTCAGGGCATGATTTATATTCACATGAGACATTTTTGCATCATAGTTGAGTCGTTTATTACAATGAACGATAACTAACAAGTGATTTTGAAATGAAAATGAAAAAATAAATAACACATAAACAAATAAACAGAAATAAATGGATAGCTAGATAGCTAGCTAGATAGCGAGCTAGATATATAGATAGATAGATAGATAGATAGATAGATAGATAGATAGATAGATAGATAGATAGATAGATAGATAGATAGATAGATAGATAGGGATGGATGGATTGATAGACAAATAAATGTGAGTGATTAAGAAAATAAACGGAAACTGTATCTTATGTTTCCAAAATTATAATTAAAGACAAAAAGTGCTTTGTATTCGACCCTGTCAATTTAAAAAAAATGCTGAAGTTTTTGAGTTTCTTTTAAAAGCTATTTTTTTTCTATCCTTCTATACAGTGAGGGTTAAAAAGTTGTTTGGTAATTGTGGACTATTTTTATTTATTTATTTATTTATTTATTTATTTATTCATTCATTTATTCATTTATTTATTGTTTTGTTGTTTTGTTTGTTTGTTATTTGCATTTATTTATATTAGACTCTACAAAGATTGCTTTAATTGAAATTAAAAAAAATACTAAAATGAACAAAAACTAAATAAATAATCGAGTCAAACTAACTGACTCTAATAAACAAAAGCCAAAATTTACCAGATGTAAAGTCTGATGAAAAATCCAAAATAGGTACCTTTGTAATACACAACCTCAAAATGTTTTCTTGGTAAATATATTTTGGGAAAACAATTCAATATTAAATAACTAACCCAAACAATTAGTTTGATCCTTTTTGATCAAATTTATTTATTTATTTATTTATTTATTTATTTATTTATTTATATGTTTGTTGTTTGTTTGTTTGTTTGTTTGTTTGTTAGATTGATTTTGACTTGACTGTTTTCAGAGTGCCATGTGGATATGTTGGACTTTTTGGAAAGAAAACTTGTTCCCGTCAGAAAGTGAGCTTCAACTTACACATTTCTCAGCCCAATTCATTAATAATAAATAACATCTGAATGGAAATCCCACCCATTCGGCTCAATCAGTTAATGAAAATACGTTCCCCATAATACGCGTGACATCAAAATGATGACCCTGCAGCTCGCGTGTGTTTACATGCAGTTGCATTTCCACCGATTTGGGCCAACACGCACATTTTGGTGGCGCTGCCATAGACACGATAACATACTGACACACTCTATTTTCCAGGACGCTGACTTGCAATATATATTCGTGAACCAATGCAGATTGTGCTTAATCATCTCATGAGGGGAGAGGAGTCACAGACTAAATTAAGACTCTGACTTGGCGCTCGTGTAAACATTTGATTTGGGTGGTAGTAGTCACGGCAGCGGCATTGTTTTGGGGCAACAAAAAAATAATAATGTGCGTTAATATTTGGCTGTAACAAGTGGCTACAGTGTGGAATGAAGAGGAAATGAGCTGTCGCTCGACTTCTTTTACTTTGGCGAACTAATCATAAGCTGGGTTCAATTACAATATGGAAATATGAGGCCGTATATTCAATAACAAACCCAACAGTACAACTCGGCGCTCATAACATTAAACAGGAGAAAAAAGTGATTAACTTTTATGAGGATACGCTGCAGTCATTCCGCATACGGTGGCACGTGTTGCAGGGGATGATGCACAAAAGATTCTCAGAGCAACCAAACAGGAGGATGAAGTGGCAGAAAAACAGGCAAAAATCCACTGGTGGTTTTCTGTTATGTCATTCAAATACTGATGATCAGATCAGAATCAGAATCATCTTTATTGCCAAGTATGTAGAACACACAAGGAATTTGTTTCCGGTAGAACACGCTGCACTAGTATCGTCGTCAAAAAAAACTGCTAAGTTGCACTATACAGTTCCATTTTGGCTACTGTTGATGATGCGACACCGTGAGGAACTGGGAGTTTTGTGTCTTGCTCGAGAGCATTTTAACTCATTCAGAATCATAAAAACTTTATTTGTCCCACAATGGGGAAATTTGCAGTCCACAACAGCAATTTGAAAGGGGATGGGGTGGGGGGGGGGGGTGAAAAGAGAGAAAAACAAGATATTCTAAGCCACAGGTGTCCAAGTCAAGGCCCGCGGGCCAAATCCGGCCCGCCACATCATTTTTTTCGGCCCGCAAAAGCAAATCAAACTTGTTAAATTCCATGATGATTGCTAAAATCTGAGCCAAAATTTCAAATTTTTGGATGTCAACCACAATAAAAGTCATTATTCTTGACTTCAGATTTGAAAACGAGTTATTCATTAATTTGCTGTGTGCTCTATATGTAATATTTGAAGGGATTTAAACATTCTAATGGGTTCCCCAAATTCATAACGGCCCTCGAGAGGAAACCATAACTACAATGTGTCCCGTGGCAAAAAATGACTTTGACACCCCTGTTCTAAGCATAGTAAAATAAAAATGTCAACTGTATACTGTAAATGTGCAAAACCGTTTCATAAAAAAACTGTACATAGAAAGTATCAAGAAAGGCATATTGATATATGTAGCTGTATTGCATCAACCCATATTTACAGTACAAGTGTCCAGTTTTTTGTTTTTTTTCTGTTTTTTTTTTCAGCGGCATTCCCGAATTTATTCAGAAATTGAAAAGCATGACGTGGAGTGCCATTCCTGAATTAGTCCCAGGCGGGAGGTGCGTTTGAAGCTTTGGTCAGACCTCTGGCAATGTTTTTCCCGTCCACGGGGGGGGGGGGGGGGGGGGGGCAGCATTTACCTTTTATATAGCCATTCCCACTTTCAATGCAGATAACTCTACAACCAAGTAAGCTTGAAATAAACTTTGAGCTGAAAAGTGTGCCAGTAAAGCGTTGGTCAGACCTCTGGCAATGTTTTTCCCTCCCACGAGGGGGCAGCATTTTTCTTTTGTCTATGTTAGCACTTTGCTTCAGCTGTTGTTAAAGCGCTATATAAATCAATATATATGTATTGTATTGTAATGTATTTTGTACACACTGCCCCCATTTCAGGCTCATATAACGCCAAACCCATATACTTTAGGAATTATTTTTTTTTTTTCTGATTAAAGAAGATATTCTAAGGCAGGGGTCTGGAACCTTTTTGACTAAGAGAGCCATAAAAGTAAAATATTTAGAAATGTTTTTCAGTGAGAGCCACACACATGCGAGCGCACGTGCACACACACACACACACACGCACACACACGCACGCGCGGCCACTTATCAACAAAATGTCAGAATGTATTATTTATAATAACTTTGTGATAGTCCTCACCGTTAACATGAATGGTTTTCCGTTCCTCGTGATTGGTAAAAATCCAGCCAAACGATCGAAATGAAAGTCAACTTGCCGGGTCCATACGCGAAGTTACTGCAAGCTAGCCTGCACACGGCTCATTAGCTTGCTATGCAATATACTTCTCACAAAAGTATATTGATGCTAACGTTAACATGGGGCTTGTTAAAATGTCACTGACATTCGACTGTTTCATCGATGGTATTGTTTCATTGCAAATTAGAATCAGAACCTTTACTGTCCACAAAGGTGAATCTTCCAGTTCATTCAATCTGAACTATATTCGTCGGGCTCATTTAAAGGGTCGTTTACCTGTATCAACATGTGCAATCAAATAACTGTGCAATCAAATAACTAACCCAAACAATTAGTTTGATCCTTTTTGATTTATTTATTTACTTATTTATGTATTTATATGTTTGTTGTTGTTTTTTTGTTTGTTTGTTTGTTTGTTCGATTGATTTTGACTTGACTGTTTTCAGAGTGCCATGTGGATATGTTGGACTTTTTGGAAAGAAAACTTGTTCCCGTCAAAAAGTGAGCTTCAACTTACACATTTCTCAGCCCAATTCATTAACAATAAATAACATCTGGATGAAAATCCCACCCATTCGGCTCAATCAGTTAATGAAAAACACAGAAAGTGCAATCAAAATTGCACTTTCCGCCAACTGCAGCCCCAACAGGAAATGAACAGCGAAAAAGCGAGACTATCTATTTAGATTTATCGGCGAGCCATAGGCAATCATCAAAAGAGCCATATATGGCTCGCGAGCCATAGGCAATCATCAAAAGAGCCATATATGGCTCGCGAGCCATAGGCTCCCGACCCCTATTCTAAGGTTTCTTATGCTGCATTGAATGTTTTATGTAGTCCTAAAACTCAATATTCTGTGGGTCCCGCAATTTCAGTGAAAAATGACCAAAACCCTGGCACTAGAGTGGACACATTTTTTCACGTCTGGCAGGGAATTAGTTAAAAGAAGACATATGCAGACTAAAGCAAATGTCATTGGATTCTGAGAACAATAATGAATGAAAGAGGGTGAAAAAAAATATGAGGATGGAGTAGCAGATTAAATGACTGGTATTTTTATTTTTCATTCTTTGTATTGTTTTTACATGATGCACAACTCCCATTTATTGTACAATAATATAATGGTAACATGTATTTGTTACATATTTTGATTTATTTTTCTGCTTTAGAAAACACATTTTTCATTCATTGAAGGTGCGTTTTATAGTCCGGTTTTCCTTATATGTGGAAAAAGTTTGAAAATACACCATTCATTGGGGGTGTGCCTTATACTCTGGTGCGCCTTACACACCGGAAAATATGGCAGTATAGTTTTATCCTCACTTCATCTATTTTGAATATTTTCATATTCCATTCCAATTCAATTGGAACTATGCATGATGTGAGAGGGCTTTGGATATGACTGCAAACCTGGCAGTGTTGGTATCCGCAACACACGGTCGCAGGACATCTGCTGTTGTTTGTGTGGTGCGTTCAAGCGCAAATTTTTGGGACGAGATCCTTGAGTGGCATGAGATGATGCTTTGGTTACCTTTTTTTTATTAATCTGTCTACTGTTGTCTTCAATCCCCCACAGCTAATGAGAAGCCCACAGAGAAGACTTTTATCAATTATTGTATTTGAGTGCCACGATTCCAAATCGCTCCGCATTTATCTGATAATCTGCACGTGGGTTATTATCAAGCCTTGAGTTCAACACACGCGCAGCTGGCCATGAACAACGGCGCAATCTTACTCTCTCCAGGTGCTTTTGTGAGCCTCTGGTAAAGCTGTGAAGTACACAGTAGTTAAACTAATGAAGAAAATTATCTATAGTGTCACCCCAGAGTGTGTTAAATTTCTCCACAAGGGCTCGCTCAAAATGAACTTTTTGCGCATTATCTTATTCTGTGCTGACGCCGAAGAGCAATCGGATATGAAGAAGAAAAAAAAACATATTAAGATGAGCTGAAGCTGTGTGTGTGTGTGTGTGTGTGTGTGTGTGTGTGTGTGTGTGTGTGTGTGTGTGTGTGTGTGTGTGTGTGTGTGTGTGTGTGTGTGTGTGTGTGTGTGTGTGTGTGTGTGTGTGTGTGCGTGCGCGCGTGTGTGTGTGTGTGTGTGTGTGTGTTTGAAGCTTTTGAAGGTGTTAATAGGCCGCTGGGATGTCATGTTTTTCACAAGCTTTATTGAGCTCATGCATACCCCGTTTCAACCAAAATATTTTATTTTGGTTTGGTTATATTAAATTGTATTTTTAAAAATATACAAACATAAAACAATTACGACAGTATTACGGTCCGAAGTTTGTCTTTGCGGAATCTCGCATTTGAACTCACTCACTGCCATTCACAAATTTATTCGGGAATTGTAAATATGTTCGGGTTTATGTTTTTTCATGCTTGGGTGCCGATCAAGGGCTGGCCATGGCGTCTGGCAATGGCCTTTGGCAATGGCCTCTGGCAGTGTTTTTTTCTTTCCCACCAGGTGGCAGCATTTCCTTTTTTCCCATGTTAACGCTTTGTTCCACCTTCAGCTGTTGTTTAAGCGCTATATAAACCAATATGTATGTATTGCATTGTATTTTGGACAGCCACCCTTATTTCAAGGTCATATTACTCCAGACCCATATTATTTAGGAATTAACTCTTTTTTTCTGATGAAAGAAGAGAGTCTAAGGTTTATTATCTTGAATTGAATGTTTATGTAGTCCTAAAACTCAATATTCAGAGTGAATGCTGGAGCGAATGGCTGCCGCTGCTCACCCACACAAAAAAAATAAATGATATGTATTATTATTATTTTTATTATTATTATTATTATTATTATTATTATTATTATTATTATTATTATTATTATTATTATTCTGTGGGTCCTGGAATTCAAGTGACAATGACAAAAACCCTGGCACTGGATTGGACACGTTTGCACGTCTGGCAGTGAATGAGTTAAATACAAAATCGGAATAAGATGCAGGACTTTTTCACATAAAAAAAACAAAGATAAAATATTTCACTATTCATGTCATCATGCATTTTTACATTTTATTTTCTTTAGCATGTCCCTGGTATAGTGGTTAAAAGGAGAATTTATAACAATAATGTCTGAATTTCAGCCGTTGAATAAGCGTGCTAATTGTACCTTCTTCCAACTAGTGGAAGAACATGTAATTGCATGCCATGTCAATCCATGTCATGGCATGAATGGATAAAAAAGTGTCAATTTTGAATCGGGTTCGTCTTGCTCATGGCTCAGTTGATCTCCCTGCCAACAGACTTTCACCAGCAAAGGGTACATGACACGAACTCTGGAGCTACATTCAAAGACCTACTTGACTGTAAGGCGGATATGCTAACTACTTGCCTACTCAGCTGCTTGAGTATTCAATGTACACGTAGCGTGAATATATTTATGCACTCGGAGACTTACGATGGAGTTAATGCTCTTTAAGGCATGGCCAATCATTGCAAGAGAAAAAGAGCTTGCCCTTCAATCTTTAATGGCTACGATTCACTCACTCTCACGTTAGTCCAGCTCATGGAATGTGAGGCATTGCTGCAAATTACGCGCTTATATGCGACGTTATTTCTATGTTGACTGTAGAAATTGAGTCGAAGAATTGAATTCAAAATGTCCTCACGCCAATTGTGTGTGCTTTCTTTTATCTCATTGAATGAGCTATGATACCTGGCGTCTGCTGAGGATGCTTTCTTGAGTGATGAAATGCATTTGGCAGAAACCTTTGGAAACGTAACAAACGGAGAGTCAAAATGATGAGTATTAAAAAAAAAAAAAAAAAAAAAAATATGGTTGTGGACTGTTTAGAACTCTTAGCTTAGCATCCTCCTGTTGACCACCGCCTCCAGAGTGTTCAGGGCAGTGGTTCTCAAACTGGGTTCAGTGAGTAGGTCTCAGAGGATCGGTGGATCCTCTGCCACAGAGGTCCACCCCTCAGTCTCATCTGCAGTTAGTGGGTACAGTCATTGAAAGAACGGTGGTGAATGAGCATTTGAAACTGGGGGGGGGATCAATGGCTCCAACAAGATTAAGAACTGGTCCAGGGAGAAACCCAGGACAGACCTGGCTCATCTGACAAGTCAATCAGTCCTGTCTCTCTCTCCGGCTGAGATTACTGCCTGACCAGCAGACTATGCCACAATGAAAGACTGAAGCCACAAGCCACCATAGAGCCATAGAAAGTCTGAAGGAGTGACACCTAAACTCTCAAATACTTCAGTTTTCTGAGCAGATTCCTGATCAGAATCTCTTCATCTTCATTGTTATTCCCCCCAAAAGCCAAAGAATCAGTCAAATTAGCTGTAGTCTTGACTGTATGTACTGTACGTATGGAGCCCAAGTTCAGTTCGCTTTGCATATGTCAACCATAGCCAAGGAGAGAGGGTGAGGTGGTCTGAAGGAAAACCCCCAGAAGTGTGATGAGTTGTATTGATTGAAAGTCCCCACTGTATTGATTATAAGCCCTGTGAAGGCAGACAACCAGAAGATTTAAAGCGCAACAGCTGAGCACTATTGACAGGGTGCAGTACTTCTCAGCTGCCTTTGAAAATCCGTTTGGCAATTGTCGGCCTCAAGCAGGACAACAGCTCACCCCAATGTGACCCAATATGTAAAAAGCCATAATATTTTCTGCTTGTTGGTGTGTGTGTGTGTTTATGTATGTTTATGTGTCTATTTGTCTCATTTGTTCTATAACACGAGGACTTAAACTTGACTGCACACAGACCATTCGGGAGACGTTGCCTTGTGGGGACCCCAATACCTCACACACTAAGTCCACACCATGTTGACAAAACAAGTGTGTGTGTGTCTGTGTCTAATTTTTTGTATAATGCGAGGACTTAAACTTGACTGCACACAGACCAGACGGAAGTCGTTGCTTTGTGGGGACCTAAAATGCGGTCCTCACACGGCCAATACCTCACACACTAAGTCCCCGTCATGTTGAAAAACAAGTGACTGTGTGTGTTTGTGTGTGAGTGTATGTGTGTCTGTTTTTTTCTCATTTTTGCTACCATGTGACGACTCAAACTTGACTGCACTCAGACCGGTGGCGTGTCATTTCCTCGTGGGGACCTAAAATGCGGTCCTCACGGGCCTCATGCCTTACACAGTAAGTACCCACCATGTTGCAAAAACGTGTGTGTGTGTCTGCGTGTGTGTGTGTGTGCGTGAGTGTGTGTGTTTTCTACCGATACTGCAGCCTTCTGTCTTTCCCCCTGCAGAGCTCCATGTATTCTCTCGCCCTGAAGTGTCTGATCAGCCTGTCTACAGTTATCCTGCTGGGCCTCATCATCGCCTATCACGCACGGGAGGTTCAGGTAAAATGACTCACTTGCTCATATTCCAGCGTTAGATCTGGCGTCAGTTGCCCGATGTGTTTAGTTTTGTCCCAAACAGATTGTTTGCTTTTGAAAACTTACCGGACACAACATTGGATCCAAGGAGTATGTTTTTTTTTTTTAATCATCAAGAGATTAGGAACATGTAACTCAAAGATAGATATAACACAAAACGGTCATTAAATATAAAATCCACCCAAAAGGGTAACTACATGAACTGCACAGTTTAGATAATCGCTAGCTAATTAGAGGTTACATGCATAAATATCCCTGCAGCACGCTCTGCTCCCTCGCAGCTGACAAAGACGGGGGATGACGAAATGTTGGCAATGTTCGCGTCGTCATTTATGGTTTACCGCAACTGAAAGCCAGCGTCGCATTGTATTCTCGTGGATTCATGTGGTTTTTCAATCCATGTTCTTGTTGTAAAAAATAAAAGTTAGTTGCTGTGACTCTTGTTTCTTCTACTTTTCGACAAAGAAGAAACACATTCGCCCGAAGATGAAGTAGTCATGGAAACTAAATTTCGCTTTGCACAATATCAAGGATTTAAAAGGTCCATTCATCCACCAAGATTGGACCTTTGGCTACAATGTACCAAGCGATTCTAGTTAAGATAAGCCATTCAAAGATATGAAGAACATTGTCTTGTGGCTGAAAGGACTTGTTTCTTTTATTTATTTATTTATTTATTTATTTATTTATTTATTTATTTATTTATTTGTTTATTTATTTTGTTGTGTGCACACAGCATAATGCAGAGAGTGGATCTTCTTCTTTTCCTTTCGGCTTTTCCCTTCAGGGGTCGCCACAGCGAATCAATGTCCTCCATCTATCCCGATTTTGTGCATCCTCTTCTCTCACACCAGCTACCTTCATGTCCTCTTTGACCACATCCATAAACCTCCTCTTCGGTCTTCCTCTCGGTCTCCTGCCTCGCAGTTCAAGACTCAGCATCCTTCTCCCGATGTAGTCACTCTCTCTCCTCTGGACATGTCCAAACCATCTCAGTCTGGCCTCTCTGACTTTCTCTCCAAAGCCTCTAATATGAGTTGTCCCTCAAATGTACTCATTCCTGATCCTATCCAACCTGGTCACTCCCAAAGAAAACCTCAACATCTTCAACTCTGCTACCACCAGCTTTGCTTCCTGTCTTTTCTTCAGTGGCACTGTCTCCAGTCCAAACATCATGGCTGGTCTGACCACGGTTTTATACACTTTTCCTTTCATCCTAGCTGAAACCCTTCTATCACACATCACACCTGACATTTTTCTCCAGCCGCTCCAGCCTGCCTGGACACGCTTCTTCACCTCTTTTCCACACTCTCCATGGACTCTGGACAGTTGACCCCAAGTACTTAAAATCCTCCACCTTCTTTATCTCTTCTCCCTGTAGCATCACTCTTGCACTTGGATCCCTCTCATTCACACACATATATTCCGTCTTGCTGCGATTGATCTTCATTTCTCGCAGAAAGGCGGAATATATGTGAGAGTGATAAATAAATAAATAAATACATATTTACTTACTGCTCCGATTTTGAAAGAAGAAAAATACCTAATCTCTGTGAATTTATGGTCACATATGTAATGCTGCGAATGGAGTAAAGCCTCAATAACAGCACCGCAATGTAGCATAGGAGTAGTAGTAGTCATAGTTGTTTGATTTAACTCATTATTGGTGTCCAAACTTTCTTGTGGATATACGCTTAATGCTTCCCTCTGTTGCTCTGGAGTGTTCAAAAAAAGAGTTCATTCCAAAATGATTTTGGTCTGGAGTAATATGAGCTTGAAATTAAGGAAGCTGTCCAAAATACAATGCAATACATACATATTGGTTTATATAGCGCTTTAACAACAAGCGGGAACATAGCGCTAACATGGAAAAAAGGGAAATGCTGCCCCATTGTGGAAGGGAAAACATTGCTAGGGTTTTATCGACACCCAAATAAGAAAAAACAAAACCTGAACAAATTCGGGAATGGCGCTCTACGTCATATTTTCAATTCCCAAATAAATTTGGGAATGGTAGTGAATGAGTTGATTATGGGCCATGTGGAAATAAAGTATTGTCTGACATTGTCCTCTTACTTTTACGTTACAATAAGCATTTTTTAGACCTTATATTTTAGCAGGATGGCGATGTAATCATAGTTGTATCCTTATTTTAATGGGGTACGGGGTGGGTGGTAAAACATTGCCATTGGTTGTACCGGCGTATCGTGAGGTGTGTAGCATTCATTTGAACAATAATCTGCCAAATGCGGTTGCTCCAGTGTAATCGATACAAAAGACAGCATTGCAATCGAAAAGTTCATTCCGTCCAAAAACGGTGTGACATGCTAACAATGCTAAAGTATCATGCCGGTGTGCGACCTATGCGTTTTGCCTCGCCGTGCGGCTGTCCCAATGGAGGTCTATTCCCGTCCTAATGCGCTCTATCCCTCAGGCTCCTTCCTGCAATCAGAGCGGGGGTTCCAGGTGTGTGTCCGCCTCACCGTTTAATGTCATTAATGACCGAATCGCTAAACGCGGCTTAAAATTTAGCAATTGATCCACGTGTGCCTTCATGCTTAATCATATGTGATTTGGCTGTTTGGACGAATACAACAGTAGGCCCTCCCTGTGTTTTCATCCTTCATTGCACACCAATTCTTGATGTGAGCCTTGCGGGAAGTCATGAATGTCCATCTCACCCCCCGCTACCCTCCACACTCAGCTATTACTCCCCATCAGCGAAACCACAATCATCCAATCAGCCTCATTCGAGTTTAATGCCATGACTTGCTTACATGACATCATAGTGTATCCCCCTTTTGGAAATGTCCATTACCGGCGCCGTGCACTGTACACGGCATCCATTGGAGTAGTACACGGCTGAGGAGTCATTGATGAAATAATAAACGAAGGATTTTTGATTCCATCCACCCACGCCGGCGGTGGAGGCTACGCATAGCGTCAGAATGAAGAAGCTACGGTGGCGAGAGATGTAACATTCTGTCCTTTCCGTGAGATGATTCTGTTTGATGAAATCACAGGAGGAGTTCAGGAAAATGTGACGGTGAAGCATTAACGGGGATGTTCTCAGTCTAGACATGAA